>NC_134181.1:18832160-18972160 GCF_964188355.1 Buteo buteo
CTGTGTCTAAAAAGGGGGCAGGGCAGGGTGCCCAGGTGCGATGATCCCCCTGTGTTATGCGCAAGAGCTCTGCAGGGCTGGCTAATGCTGAAATCTCTCCAAAATCCAGTGCAGGTGTCTCCTGCGAGGGACACCCGCTGAACTGGGACTGTGGCTGTGCATGTGAGGCTCTCAGCTAAGGAGCTCAAACTCCTCCGGATGAGCTGGGACTAGAGTATTGCCCATCTCTTGTCAATTCAGGGGACTCAGTGCTGGAACAGAGAAGCAGCTTTGTACAAATTTTAAGTACTCATTTTACATTGCAATCAGTGTGCTTGCTTTAAGGGGTTGAACATCCTCTTTCCAGCTATTATATTTGGAAACTCTTTGTTTACAACAGGCTCTAATATCTGGGGTATTATGCTCTGATGAATTTATTGTGATTATTTGTTTGGAGAAATGGTCAGTCTACAGCTATTTCGCTTTGCACCTTTGCCTGATTACAGTCTGTCTCAGGAGAGGTTAGAAACAATCTAGTGCTGTCCAGGTGAGAAAAATTAACTTTTTAACCTTCTGTTTTCTCCAGAGATCTGGGTTAGGCTGAGGTTTAACCACTGGTGCAGAGGGCTGCAGGCGCACTGTGTGGAGGGCTGTGTTTACATAATTTTGTTCTGTTTGGAAGGATTTGCAACAAGGGCCCTTTATTTTCCCCATACAGGCTGTTTCCCATCGCTCAGAGTGATGCAGCGACTGGCTAAAGGAAAAAGGAATAATAATTGCTATGACAGAGCTTATATTTTTGTGATGCTCTGTCGGTTGTCCCTTACCAACTGGCCCCATTTCTTCCAAGATGAGCTGATTGTCTCCCTGAACTCCCAGCATAAGTGTCAATGGAGAGTCCAGCAATCCAGGTTTGCTTCCATTTCATGTCCCCCAGGACGATGCAGTTCAGCTTGGCAGGAGGACGGCAGGGAGCTGGCTGCGGCGTCCCTGGGGGCTCTCCTGCTCGGGGGCTCACTGGGTGCTCGGGGAAGCACAAGGAGGACAGGCTTTAGAAGAAGGCTTAGGCGCCTGCCCTGGGCCTTTGGTGCAGGTGAGGCAGCTTTTTGAGGCCAAAGCTGCGATCCGAAAAGCCTGGCTTAATATCCGGCTCATCATGCTTGAACTTGCTTCACCATTATGTCTGACCAAGGTCCGCGCTGCATTCAGAGACAAGGCCAATGGTGCCCGCCTCACCGGGAGGCTGGGTTTGGTGGGCTGTCTTGGAGCAGCTAGAGCGTTACGTCTTGCAAGGTGCAGTTATAGCTGCATTTAAAAAAAGAAAAAAAAAAGAAACAAAACCAAGATGCTGTGAAAGCAGCCCCTGCTTTTGTGTCCCAGCCTGGCAGCTGGGCACTCAGCTGCAAGGTGAGGAGCAGGGCCTGGTGCTGCGACCCTGCTGCGTGGCCTGGCGGTGGCCCAGCGTGGGGTTGGGGGTGCCTGCCCTGAGTGGGACACCTGGGGTCAGCCCCCAGCCCCAGGGACTGCAGGGCTGGGGTCACCTCCATCCTGAGCGCACTGGGGGGGGTGCGGAGGGGGTCACCCCATGGGGCCGGGGGCTGCGCTGAGGGCAGGGGTCACCCTGTGGGGCTGGGAACAGGGTCACCCCGTGGGGCTGGGGTCAAGGTCACCCCACGGGGCTGCCCCATGGGCCTCCCAACAGGTCTCGGGGCCCTGCCCAGCCTGTGCTGCCTACTGCTCGGCTGCCAACCAATCCCCACACAGAGAGAGTGGCTCTCCACCAATCCTCTGCTTCTACCTAGTCCCGCCCTCTGGCCAATCCCAGCCCTGCCCAAGGTATTTAAGCGCCAGCCAGGGAGAGCTCTCTCAGTGCTGCTGTGGCTGAGTGGTGTATGGAGCTGTCCGGGTGTGTGTCAGTGTGGGGCCTTGCTCCTGTGTGCTGCCGGGCCTGGTAAGGCACCAAAAACCGCGGAGCTTCTGTCAGTAGAAAAGCCTGTCCCGACACAGAAGGGGCTGTTGCTGGGTGCAGCAGCCCCTGCCCCAGGGAGGTTGCTGCTGGGCCCAGGCTGGGTTAGGCCATAGCTGGGGAAGGCCTGTGGTCATGCAGGGATGGGGCAGGTGTCTGTTGCAGCCTCTGCAATGCCAGTAAGTGCCTTCACCTCCTAAGGTGTGCCAGGTGGAGACCTGTACTGAATGCGGTCTTTCTGGTGAAACTGAGGAGTGCTGAACTTGCTGAACCTGTAAGCGATTAACCCTTTAACAAGACATCATTATAGAGGGCACCTGCTGCAGGCAGCTCTGTGGCAGCAAGCAGGGGCTAGCAGTTAGGTAGTCCCACAGCAGCAGGCTGTGTGGAGCATCACTTGGACTCTCCCTCATGTTATCAGCAGGATCAGGTTGCCCCAGTGTGGCCAGCCGGATCTTAGGCTGGTGGTGCAGCACTGGCCTGGGATGCAGAAGCTTTAATTGTCCCCCTCTGTAATACCATTGGAAGCAGGTGCCATCTCCTACCTGCTGTTGACTGATCTCAGATCTTCCCTTTCCATGCTCAGTGTCAAGTATCTTCTAGGTCTTGTTCACATAGAGGTTTTGGTGAGTGAATATCAGCAAGCTTGGCTGATGCCATCTTTGCACATGAGTAGGAAGGGATTACACATGTCACACAAAGTTTGCCACCTAATAGAGAGTACAGGTGAAACAGCATCATTCTCACTCTTTCTCTCAAGGTTAAGGAAATTAAAATAGCAGTAGATCTCGTGAGGAAAAGAGGAGAAGGAAGTCAAGTGGCTCTGGGTTGTCAATCCAAAAGTCTGCGTCAAATAGTAAAGGCTAACACAGTATGTCCTTGGTAATGCGGTCCTCTTATCTCTAACAAGGTGGTTGCTACAACAGAGCTAGTTACTTCCTTAGCTGAGGGAGGGAAAGGCAGGGAACTGCAGGTGAGCTGTGGAGATCAAAATCACTGGCATTGGCTCTACTCAAGTGCTCAGGAATGAGCCTGGAGACAGCAAGTGGCAGAAATGATGTGCAGACATCTGCGTGATTCCAGGCTCTTTAGGAGGAGTACAGGCTTTCCAGTGAAAAATCATGGTGGGTAAATCCCCAACTCTCCAAAACAAAGTGGAGTCCATAATTATTGGTTATGTACAGCCTTGAGTAAATACTAGCAGAATATAGAGAGAAACATGAAGAAAATCTGTTTTGAAGCAAAATTAGCAACTTTTTGTATTTTCATTGTGCAAAATAAGTCTAGAATTCTGACAATATGTATGATGCTTTCTGTAAAATCCCATTTTAATCAGTGATGACAGTTTGACATTTTTCCAGCTGCTTAGAAGCACTAGACAGTCAAGTATCTCAGTAGGGCATGGGTTGGCATGCTGGGATGTATGTAAGCTTTAACTTTCCTCCCACTCACCGACTTACGATGGTATTCGAAGAACAGGGGGGAAAAGAAGCTTTCTGCAGGTTTCACAGTAGCTTATGCCGTCTGTGTTTTCAGCCTTGTCTTGTAAAAGTAAAATCTTCACTTTGAAAGTGTATCCAGATTCTGCCAGCTAATATTATCATTCTCAGTAGCAAGTGAGGATTTTATTTATAAAATGTCTTGGCCTTTGCTGAACAATTCATGGTTCTGCACACTTGAGGGACATATAAATAGCAATTAAAACACAGTTTAGAGTAATGCTTAGGCTCTTAAAGAAAGTGACATCAATTTAAAGGGAGGGATAATGTGCTGGGCTGGACATCAATCAAAAGGAAGAAAAAAATGTTGTCTAAAGCAGCATTTAAATGATGGGATAAAGCATCTGGGAGAACAGGCTCCACAACATGGGGGCTAGCAGATAAAAGATGCCCGGGTGAGGATAATGTGCTTGATGAGACCACCCATCTCAGATGTGCCTGCTCCAAAACCTGCTAAAGGCAACCGACTTTGAAAGAGTACTGTGTTATAAAGGTGGCCTTATAGCCTGTTTCCTTTGGAGAGAGGTCTCAGTAGGTGAGGGAACAGACATAATCTGGGGTAAAAGGGAGACAATTTGTTCCTTATTTAGCATCTCCTACTGCATGCTAGTCAGATCTCTTATCCTAACCTATCTTAATCTACCCTATATATGAGCACAGCTTTGGTCACTATTGCCACTTATTTGGTCACCAGCTCTTCTTCCTTACTGTATTTATCTTCTCAATGTTCTTCTGAAGTAGGAAAACACTAAACATCCCTTTTTATAAATGGAAATCTGATGTAAAAATGTGCTCACAGTCCCACTGTTCAAAGCCTTGCAGTGTACAGCATTTCAGTGTACCTCCCGAAGTCTCCAAGTCCCAGGTCTTCACCTTTGCTGTGAACTTTTGTGTCACGTGCCTGGTTATTTCTGTTGCACTCTGCCCAATCCCTGTGCCTTGCTGTTCCTGTCATCTGTCCTGGTTTCAGCTGGGATGGAGTTAACTGTCTTCCTAGTAGCTGGTACAGTGCTATGTTTTGAGTTCAGTATGTGAAGAATGTTGATAACACTGATGTTTTCAGTTGTTGCTCAGTAGTGTTTAGACTATGGTCGGGGATTTTTCAGCTTCTCATGCCCAGCCAGGGCACCTGACCCAAACTGGCCAACGGTGTATTCCATACCATGTGACGTCCCATCTAGTTTAGGAACGGGGAAGGAGGGGGGCAGTGATTCGCCACTTGGGGACTGGCTGGGTGTCGGTCGGCGGGTGGTGAGCAATTGCCCTGTGCATCATTTGTACATTTCAATCCTTTTATTACTTACTGTTGTCATTTTATTGGTGTTATCATTATCATTATTAGTTTCTTCTTTTCTGTTCTATTAAACCGTTCTTATCTCAACCCAGGAGTTTCACTTCTTTTCCTGATTTTCTCCCCCATCCCACTGGATGGGGGGGGGAGTGAGTGAGCGGCTGCGTGGTGCTTAGTTGCTGGCTGGGGTTAAACCACGACACATCTCTTGTTGCTTGTTTTTGTTTCCTCCCTTCTGTTTCTCAGTGAAGACCAATCCACTCTCCAGTGCACAGGTTTTTTGTTTAGTTTGCAATTTCTGTGGAGGAAGACACAAAGTCTTAGCTCACAGCCCACTGTGTGCACACACAGCACCTTGTTAGCTGTATAAACAATGAGAATAAATTAGATTCCAATTATCAATATTGTAGTAGCACAAAGGTAAGCATGTAAAATCAATGCTGTGGACCTAACTTGCCTGCATAGTTACTGCAATTACGCATAAAAATAATAATTTTGCAGATTGGTAGGGACATATAACTTGACATGCACTTGCACAACTACTTAGTGTTCACATAGTATTAAACACAAATGCCATGTACAGTCTGTATGGTACTAGGGATGCTGAAACTGGACTCTCAATCAGAAGCTGTTCTTTTAGTTACAGAATTGTGTTGCTGGATTGTTTGGGGAATTCATAAGCATTGTCTGAAGAGTTTTTGAAACTCACTTCATATCTGAGCCTCGTATCTGCCAGCGTCAGATAGGCAATTGGATATATTAATGCTGGCACTATACTTTTATGAAGAGCAGGCATTTAATTGAGGAAACAGCTATAAATAAGTGCAGAATTTGCACCTGCAGATAAAAAGCCTCTTTGAGAAATCAGGACTACGTTTGTTGTCTTTATTTCTGTACTGAGTGTATTTTTTATACTAGTTTTATGTAGCAGAATGGATGAAAAAAACCAAGACATTTAGATCAAGGAGTTAGAGATCTAATCAGAATGTTGATGACTTATTTACAAATGTTTTCTCAGCCGTGTTGCTTTTCTTTAATTGCTACAGGATATCCTTTTCCTTCAAGGTCTCCAGAAATTACAAGACGGGCTGCTTTTTGGGGGGGGTATTTGTCAGGAGACTGACAACGTGAATTAGTCAAATAATTGCTGCTAAACTCATACAGTACCTGCTATTTGAGGTCTTTAGTCTAGATAAATTGTTCTCTGTTAAGGCACAATCACCCTCTCTCAAAAATGTATCATTTTCGATACATTTCTGCCTCTGTTCAGACTGCTTATCTTACCTTTCCTAATATTTTGTGATGTTTTGTGCGGTGTAAGACATTATTTGGTTTTATGCTGAAAAATCCACTCCCCCACCCCCCGCCTTCAGATTACAGATCTTCATGGCACAGGGAAAAAAAAGAGTTCAAGTCCTTTATTTGAAAATATTGATTCTGGTGATAATTATCAAAGATTTAGTTCCTTTGACTTTAGATGAACCATTAACCATGTCCCCAGCTTGTAAATCCAGTCACTAATGAAAATCTTCAGGAGTGAACTCAGAAACTTTGGTGCCTTTCTGTGTGAGTTTTTCCAGTGAGGCTGCAGCAGTGCTCATACTTGGAGAATCCCCAGGGCTCTGAAGATGATTAATGATAACAAAGCTTTCCCTATTGTGTTAGTGGATAGGAAGGAAGGAAGAGTACTCTAAAAAGAGAGTGCATAGAATTTCTGAGTATTGAAGTTCAGGAGTCGAGTTTAACCCTTTAAAATGGCTACAAAATTTCTTCCAGTTATGCAAGGAAGATGAAATCTGCTTACTTCACCTTCATAACATTTGCCTGCTGGCTGCATTAGCAGATTTCTGCACCGAATACGTGCAGAGGGAAACCAATGCACTGAGATGTAGCAATGCTTTTAGATGAGTTGGGCTGCTTTCAATATAACAAACAGTTAGGCACACCCACAATCCACTTAGGTTTTGCTTTTTGAAATGTGTTAGAGATTTCTGCTAATGGGTTTTCCCTGTGGGCAGCATTACCAACCTGATTATACAGGTTTTAAGAAACTCTCTTAGGAAGATTCTTTTTCATCATAAGTTTTGACATTGACCTACTAAACTGGGTAATTTAGCATTTTATTTTCTAAGAATGAAAAAGAAAATTGAATATTTCATGACAAGAGAGGGATTATAGTAACGCTGTTCTTTATAGGAAACCTATCATGTCCGGGGGCCAGATCGTGCTTCTGAGATCCGTGCATCTACATGAAGATCTCAATACCTGCTTTCAGAACAGCAATGGGAGTACTTTGGTTGTGATACCCACCCCAGCTACTTGCAGTGGAAGCTTCTGCTATATGTGCTTGTGAATGTAGCTTGGAGATGGAGCTGGGAGGTGAATAACATGTACCTTCTTCCTACCAGAAAAGTTTCAGTGAAAAGGTGATACACTTGCAAACCACATTAATTTTTGTAGGGACCTTCTATCTCAATGAAAGCAGGGTGATTGTGGCAAAGATGGCTCTGGTTGGCTGTGGTAATCTGGGGCCGCTGAATGGAGAGCTTTGGCCTCCCAAAATCTTAAAGTTCCTCCAGGATTAGGAGCAGCTTTTGAACAGAATTGGAGAGCAAAGCTTTGCCTTCTCCCCATGACACACTGCAAGAGAATCTTCGTGAAGAAATTTTGGTGGAGATTGCATCACAAAAAGCGCACTCCTAAAGCTAACAGGGAGGATGTGGCAATTTAGTCCTAGAGATTTAATTGCTATGTTCCTTTAATAGCAATTGTTCTTCTCCATTAAGGGGTACCAAATGCAACCTGATTATTAGTTGGCTGAAAAACAGGAATGTTTCGTTTCACTAGGACGTGTTACCTGATACACTGGAGCTGGGATTCCATTAAAAAATGTACTGGGAATTTTTAAACTGGTTTTACAGCAGATAAATTTTATCAAAATATTTCCTTTTTAAAAAATTTCAAATGCTGGAGTACTTGGCCAGCTCTTCTACTAATATGCTGTGGCTTTAAAATAGTTCATCTGCCCACTCCAACCCCCCAGTCTTACATACCTGGGCACAATTCTTGTTGGCAGTCTGTGCAAAACAGTATTTTACAGAAGTGTCATTTAGTATCTGCTTTGAGCTTTAGTGTGAAATATTCAAAGTTGTACTTGCAAGAAATCCATTTGGTAGTCATTGTTTTACTACATTTACTAATTTGCTACTATTGTTAGGCATGGAGTTAGAGGGGTATTACTAACCCTCTAGCTGATCCCAGTGAAAAGTAATGGCTTGTTGGGATTGTGATATTTGATAGTTTCCTTCCTCTCAGTCCCTTCATCTTTCTATATTCTCCTCCTTTCTCTACTTGATTTCACACTCTGGAGTGTCCAGAGTTGGAGGATGTCCAAGCACAGCAGCACACTGTGAGGCTGTGTGGTGATTCGGTGGTCAGCCAGGGAAAGGGGGGAAGCATCTCCAAAGAATGTCCCGAAAAATAAGAAAATAACATGGTGTTAACTCTGAGCGTGTACATTCATGTATGAATCTAACTGCGTTATTGATGCATGTGTGGCAAATACAATGTACATGGAAAAGGTATAACATCTTGCTCTTCAGTAATTTTCTAAAAATAGCCTGGAAAAATATACTTAGCATTTGTGATGCCTGTTATAATGTCTCAGAGCACTTCTTCGGTGTGACTTCAGTCTCAAAGCTGGATTCAAGCAGGAGCAGCTGAGCTGAGTTTTTTTTGTTCTACTTTTGGGGTTTACATTAGCACCAGTTACCAGAGTTGCTGCTGATAACTGAATCCCACATGTGGCCAGGTCCTTTGGTTTGCAGCATTCTCTGCCTCAAATGTAGGGTTAAGATTTCTTCCTGTGCTCTGACCCCGTTATGGTAGGTAAACAGGCTGGAGCAGCATAAAAGGGCTGGAAGCCCCATTTCTGGCTGGGGGAGAATTCCCTCGGCACAGGCCCTGCAGAAGACGGCAATAAGGGACCGCACAGACTCTCCCCCAGATGTCTGGTACCTTTGGTATGCAAATAGTGGGGACCCTGATAGGCGGCCAGCATGGCTCCTTTCAAGTCCTCGTTTAGTTCCCGCTGTGTGTCTTTCCCCTCTTACTGCAGAGAGAAGAACACTCTAGTTTTGTTATGTTTGAGTTATGCTATCTTTTATATTAGGACAGATCAAAACCTAACACCCAAACCATTTTCAGTTCACATAGCTATATAAGCAACTGTCTCATAATTAAAGTATTTCATTAAAATGTACATATGCCCTCAACAAAAGCAAAATTGTTCTGTAGCGTTGCTGCTAGTGTGAAGTTTATACAAGACAACATTCAGAGATTTCTCAGTCACTTACTATATAAAAGCAGTTCCAATCCACCTTTAAAAAAACCCACAAAATTCTTCACATAAATAAATATTCCACTTGCATAATTTATAAATTAGTTTGGTTAAAAATGTTAAATTGCCAAGAAGTCTGACTGTAACTGGTCTGGTTCTTCTTTTTTATACACAGATTAAAAAAAAAAAAAAAGAGAATGTTGAAACAGCTGAGGTTGGTTTGGTTGAGGGTTAATGTTTGGGTAAGAAGCCTCCAAGGAAAACTGAAGTGCTGAATGAACACCACTCTATGGTAATTAGTGAGTGGTATTTTTCCCTTGGAGTCAGTTTCTGAATCAATGTCATAGCTAGTGATGGGAATGGGGAGGGACACAGGATGGAGAAGATGGTAACTTTCTCAGTGAGACGTAATGTTGAGATTATGGCCGTTACATTGAAGATATGTAGGCGCTTCTAGCAGAAGAAGGAATGCAAATTTTGTTGCGTTGGCCAGAGTTTAAGCGATTAGTTTAAGTTACAGCTACTTATGTTTTTCCTGTTTTTTTCATATCTTCAACCTATATGTGGTATTGTGGTGCCATATTGAATGGTTGCTGTCTTCCATGCTTGAGATACCTGAATTCAGTGTTTGGTAAAATGTTCCCTGTTTATATAGTTCTTTCTGTAAAGTCTGCAGAGCACTTTAGGATCTCTGAGTAAATATTGGTCATTATATTGAACCAGTACTTTTCTGCACATAAATAGACTACTTTTCTTCAAAGATCTGTGAAATAGTATACATCCTAAATACTGGTATATATTGTAAAAGGACTTGCCAGCATGTATACTAGGAGATCAGAAAGTAAGACTATTTTATTCAGTTCTTTGGCTTCCACTAAACACATATATGGAGTCAGACCTGACATAGCAGTTGTAGAAAACAGTAAAGCAGTTCTATGTAAAGAATTCTACTTATCTTCTTACAGCAATTACTTGGATGTGTTTTCAGGTTTAATAAAGTGTGGATCTCATGGTAGGATAATTTCTTTCACTTATTTAACTCAGCTTGGAAGAGATCAGTATTTTGTGCCATATTGTATGTGTGATGTAAAAAAGATGGTGGTCTCAGTCAAGATGCTGTGAACATTGGAAGAATCACTGCAGTGCATGATTCTTTGGCTTCCAATGTGGGAAGCTCATGGCCATAGAGGATGAGACTCCTTTCTATCCATTTGAAATGTATTGCTGTGATTAAAGGCTTGGAATAAAATATAATTGAGGGAGTTTCAATCTTCACTGTTGATGTTTTTTCTGCTGTTTCAATAGTTTCACTTTCTTGCTGCTTCATGAACAACTTGTTCTTTAAATAATATACAAATGTCATAATTTCTCAAGACAAATGACATTTGCTTTTTTTTAAAAAAAAAAAAGCCATATGACTGTGGCACCAAATTTCAAAATGTGTAACTGAACATGACGATTTTTTTTTTCAGAATGGCTGTGGATATCTCAGAAGACCTGTGGATATCAGTGAGGTCAGGTTTTCTCTAGAATGTTCTCTTTATGGCTGTGAGAGCTTCTTACCATCTTTAGGGTTATGCCTTTATTGCTGTTCCTTGGGATGCTGTATTTACTCTTGTTTTTTTGGAGATAGGCTGAGGTTATGTTATGGTATGCTAGGCATAGGCTTGGCAGGGTGCTCAAACTGATGCTTGACTTTCAGGTCCATTGAGGTGTTTGATGGGAATCAGTGGCTTTTAGGGAATACGTCACACGCTCAAAGCTAGGCATATGTGAAGCAGTGGGTTAGCTAAGGCTGTAGATCAGGTTTTGTGTATTGTGGCTGTGGACTGTTCTTTCCATCTATTAAAGTGATATCCTGTTTTCCCAAGAATATCATATTTAGGAGAAAGCTAGTCAAGAATTCTTCTAAGTAAAAGACCTTTTTTTCTGTACTTCACATAATAGCAGTTCAGTGAGATAAAAATAGTACAGAAAACAAATTAAACTTACAAATGAGAGGATATTAGACTGTGGTCATCTTAAAAGTTGGTATTGGCCTTTTTTCTGAGAGATTATTTTTTGTTTGTTTTGATTTTTTTCTTTTATTGATTTTTTTTTTCTCAATGTTGCCAAGGTTTCTCACTGTTTTGTTGTTGCTTTCTCATAAAACTCTCCACAATTCTTAAGGGAAACATTCTCATTAAGGTCGCAGTGGTAAAGAAATCTTTATGGCAAGGTTAGGAAGTATTTCTAATGATTTGGAGGTATTTTTTGAGGCAATTTATCCTTACAGTGGTCATTTAAAACTAAAATAAAACTCAGAGTAATAAGACCCATTCTTTTCCACCAAACCATGCAGAGTCCTGGACTTCAACAGGGAATGATACATGAAACCATTGAAAATACTGTAGAAGAACAGTAAAACCAACTTTCCAAATAGAGAAGAAAGGAGTTTTAAAGCCTTGTCCAAACACAAGTTTTACTACTTTTAACTTTGCTGATAATTAATTTGATACAAATGTGCTGATATTTCCCATATACAGGAGTGGAAAAATGTTTACCCACATGGAGGAACGACTGCCAAATAGCTTTAGTGTTCACCCTGCTCCCCCACGCAGACACTTAGGCTACGTTTAGAGTAGAAAATTAAACAATGCTGGGGAGCATTCCCGAGCACTGGCACGTGGAAAGCCATGCTGGGAAGTTCTCAGGAGAGTTCTCAGTGGGCTTTTGACCACTACCAGCCACCCTGTGCTGAAGCGCTCGGCCCACAGCTGGGAGCTCGAGGTGGCTGGGGGTTTGCAAGCAGCTAGTTTGCTCTGGTGGTGCAGAGACATGAGCTCTTTGGGGCCATCCAGCCTTGGTGCCCTGGAATATTTCCTAGCATGTTTAATTTGTTTTACTGGTAAGGCTACTAGATGTAGCCTTAGCAAGGAATATGAGTGTGGTTTGTGTGAAGTGGTTTGCTTTCTTTTGCATAAGAGTAAGCTACCTCACCTCATATGAAGTAATTAGCGTGGAGTTAATAGTATACCTGAATACTGCAGCTTATTATACAGTCACATTACCATATAGGCCAGCCCTATTTTGTATAAAAGTAGGGCATGTTTACACTGCTGTTACTATATCAACACTACAGCTTGTACTACACTGGGTTACAAATACCTATGCTATAACAAATGTAACTAGATGAGCCATGCAAATGTGTGAAGCTGGCCTTAGCTGTAATGAGCGGTGAAGAGGACAGTGGAATATACCAGTGATTACTACAAAATGGACTTACTGTCTAAAAGTCCAGCAGATCTGCAGGGATCCAGTATAATATTAGGGTTTTTTTTAAGTATTCAAAGCATATCTAAGTACATTATTTAAGGACATTAATTTTTTTTCTGGACAAAATACTTTGTATTCACAGAGCAGCTTTGCCATAGGAGACTGAACTTCAGGACACCACAGATCTTTTCACAGTATGTGGTATACATTAAGGTGCCTGTCAGAACTTTTTAGCTGGCTTTTTCCTGATTCTCACCAACTGAATGACACTAAAATTCCCTTTATATTACTTCCTTGTGTAATGCGCTGGTGAAGTGTTTAAAGAGGTAGAAATGAGATACCATCACTGTGTAGCTGTCCAGCTCCTTTCAAGCCAACAACAAGCATTTCATGTACTGCTCTAAATGTGTTCTACAAACCACAGCTTAGGGCTGTTGCCCAAAGGCTCAGAGCCTACATGTTTAAGACTTAATAGTGAGGTTCTTGAAAGATTTATAAAGTTAGAAAACAAAAAAGTGGTGTGTAGATGTGTGTGGGTGTAGACACAAGGATGGTAGGTATGGGCTTAAAAAATCTGTAGGTCAGTCTAAAGCCAATTAGTCATTTTATAAGCAGTTGTAAAGGAGGGAGGGAACAGCAACAGTACAGTCCCCTTCACCTGATGTTCTCGGGTCGCTTTATAAACATGACTGATCGTACTTCTTCATATACTTGTGAAACTGGTATGAGAGGCGTGATTCTGTTTAACAGATCGGGTGATTCTCCCAAGTCATTGGGTGTAACAGTGCTGAAGCTAGAGCTACAGCACAGTAACTGTAAAGGCATTGTGCTTCATGCCACATACTACACTTAAGAAGCAGCATGCTTCTCCGGTGCAAACCTGCTTGTGATCGAACAGGCTCTTTAGGAGCTTTGTAAGAAAGAATGAAAAAAAACAATCAAAATATGAAGTTGCTGTAAGGTCACTGTGAGCAAGCTGCATAGATACTGACTGCAGATTTTTGTGAAGCTGTGTGTTAAAAAACAACAACAAAATATTGTTCAGAATGTCTGAACACATTTTCAATATTTACAGTATTTACTATTGACATAACATTGTGAATATATTTTGGTATGTACTGAGGTTTACAAGTCATCAGTGTCAGTTGTGTGTGTTGGAGCAGAATTCATATACACGTAAATGTGGTAACAAAGTATTCTCTATATATGTTGTTATTATGTAAATGAGATTTAGTATTTTGCTAATTTAAGTCAAGGTCAACAGTATCAGAGGATGGTAAAAGTGAATTTGACTTGAAGACAGTATTACATCGCTGCAAGATTATTAAAAAAAAAAAAGTATTTTCATCCTGAAAATGCTGTTTAACTTTTGGTTCATTCACAGACTTGCACTGAAACAAGTATTTTTCCAGAGAATGTAGTGATCTGGGTGGATGACTATTTGCAACTGTCATTTTGAATTTTCTCTTCTAAGAAGCAGGGCTATTCGTATTTTAAGTTCCCATTTTCTCCCTACTTATTCAGTGCAAGGAGCAAGGTTTAAGCAATTCATTAGCCTAGTATGATGGCAGAGCTATAGGAAAAAAAAATCAAAAATTAAATCTCTTTTCTCTTTGAGGATATTATCACATAAGAACCAACATGATTCTGGGCCAAAGAGGGAGAGGAAGAAAGTGAAGATCTACAATACCTTTGACTTTTGAATTCCTCTGAGATTTTTTGAATTTTATAATCCTGTTTGCAAATGAAACTTCATTTCTTGACTTTAGCAGTCTTACATCTTACCTCAAATGTAGTCAGAAATGTTTCTGTTTAACTGTCATTGTGGGAATCTATATTTACCCTTCAGTATTGATGGCATATACTTATTTTTTTATTAATTGCTGCATAGCCTGCTTAGGATCTGAAAACTGGCTGGCAAGCTTTCAGTTGCTTGTGTTTTGACTGGCAATAAAGCCTTTATCATCTGAAATTAGCTGCCAGTTCTGTTGATAACACACCAAGTAGACTATCATAGGTTTTATTCCTGCACAGCTCAGTGGTTCTGCCAGTACCAGCTCTCTTTGCCTCTGTGCAGGGGTGACTGCAAGAGGCATGCACTAGCAGAGCATTGGTACCAGGTTGATTTTTCCCTAAAGAGATCGGCAGAGCTGTACAGTTGGAGTTGGTTGAGACCTGAGGTTTCTAATCCAAAATCTGCTGGCAATGACATTAGAGTTCCCATTTAGTCTGATGGAGTTCAGATCAAATGTTGATGATACAACTCATCATCTTAGTCACTGTGTCAGTCTGGTGATGGTGGTGCTTTGTCTTCTTCGCCTTGTCCTTCCAGAATGGGGCTGGGTAAGCAGAGCGGTATGTAGGAACAATAGGACTTGTATTTAGTGAGACATGTGAAACCGCAGCAGGAGTTGAATCCTTGCAAGTTCACCAGCTGCAGGTGCAATAGCAGATCAGCATTTTACCAGGCTGGATGGAACCCTGGCTAAAAAGCAGATAATCTCTGTGAGCATGTAATGAAATTTGGGCTGCTTTCAATGTCCTCCTGGTTAGTTTCTGCCATTGTCTGACATGGCATCTAACAGTGAATATGGTGACTGATGGTTCTGTGAAGCATCTTGGTAGTACAGCTCTTCCTCTGTAGTGTGATGTTATTGTGCTGCCAGTTGTCTGAATCTACACTTGCTATTTAGGATAGTAAAAAACCAATTGTTTGGCTGGTAATTGCCAAAGTCCCCTGCCTGAGAATGGATTCTGACTTCCTTTTGGGTCTGGAGACCTCTAATACAGATGCTTTTCTCTTGACAGTTATAATATTGCTTGGAATTTGGATTTAGAGCTACATTTGGAGGGAGAGGCTTTCTTGGTAAGGATTTATTCAGTCTGTCAATGCACATGCTGGGAAGCTGCCTCTAGAGCAGTTACTTGTCAGAAAGCATGCCCAGAAGTGACTCTTGGTATGCTTTTTGGTTAAAATACTGAATGACTGTCTGAGCAGGATATATATTTGCTTTTACCTCGGAAGAGCCAGGGAACAGCTTTTCAGGTGGTACCTGCTGTGTGCTAGCCAAATGTGCCACAGCTGGGCCTGAGAACTATTGTTTAGTGACAAGCTGGAGGCTGGCTTAAAAAAAAGGGGTGATCTTCCACTAAACTTATTTGAGTGGCTTGATCATGCACCATAGGAAGCAGAATAAAAAAACCTCTTCAGTGTCAGCAGAGCACTCAGTTGTGGATGGAATAAGTTAAAGCCTTGTCTGAGACTATTAAATAAAAGACTAATTATAGTTGTGCTTTTGGTAGCTCACTGATTTCATTCTTTGTCTGTAATCTGTGAGGAGCATCACAGTCATTAAAACGCATTGGTACCCTGCTAATAGTTAGTGAAGAATTGCACTCCAATAAAAATACAGTGTTGAAACAATAGAACAATAATTTATCCAGTGTAGTGTCTCACAGGGATTATAGTTGAATATGTTTGTTTCTCATTTTGAGCACATTCACTGAAATTTGCAAATGCAGATTAGCAAATGGTTACAACAAACTAAGAACATCTATGTCATATGCACTTAATCATGGATTGCTATGTGAGCAGAGCTTGTGCATGGGCATACATCAAAGCTGATATCTATCTATGTTGTAATGTATTCCTCCACATGACCATATCCAATACGTGGTACTTATTATTCCATTAGTACCCAAACCACAAAACCTTTCCAATATCCATCTGTGAAGATGCAAATAGCTGCATACTTTGTTTTATTAAGGATCAGCCATTAGGGGGTCACTGGTTAAAAGTCTGAAGATCATTAGAGGGATTAAAAAAAAAATAAACAAACAGCTGTTGTCATATATCTTGAAGAGTTTCTGTTGTACCGATGCAATTTTTATCTGTGGTGATGATGTTGTCATGGGAACATATGCACAAGGGAATTAAGTGATGTCAGGAAAAGTGTAAATGATGCAAACACACCTCATTTGAAATGTTAATTACCACCTTTCCCACTACTCCAAAGAACAGTTCGATTTGATTTTTATTTCAGATGTAGGGAAAAATATGACACTTTTGTCTAACAATAAGTAGCTTACATTGTTGTACCAAAGTGAGTATGAGTCAGTGAGTTAATCTGCATTGGCAGCATTTGCACTGGGGACCATCTGCAGCCCTGCTTGTCTGAGCATCAGTAATATTCCTCTGTGAATATCTCATCTTGATGGTCAGGGGAGGCAGGCAGCCTCTTTAAAGAGTTCCATAAATGCTTATAATTGCTGCATTAAACTTCAGTTTATTATTTTCTCCAGGTGCAGGTATGCGGATGATATGAAACCCCACTGCATTTACATACAAATTGAAGATTTTTATTAATCAGCCCGGTAACAGGAATCAAACAGCAACACTCCATCAGGTCCTTAAATACATTTGGTGACATTTTTACCATGCATTAGCATGATAGGGCAAGCAGAATATAATGTACCAATGATTGCTTTTCCATTGAAAGCACAAACGGTTTCATTTTTCCTGTCATCTCAAATAAGTGTTAAAGAGGGTTTGGAGGCTATTGTGTATGTTCCGTATGCTAGGGACTTACAAACACTGATGGCCACATTAAATAACCATTAGTGGCTCGGCTTAGATCATTGCAACATCCCTCCTCTTCAGAATTTATTCTTTGATTTAAAGTGAAAGCAATCTGTGACTGCTTTCATAAAGTCCTTCGGCTCCCTCAGTTTTTTTTTTTTTTCCTCAAACAAAATGCATTACAACAGTAATTTTATGACTGTTAAGATAACTGCCGTTAACAAGCACTTAATTAAAATGTACAATAAATAGCAGGCTGCAGTCTTATCTCCTCTCATGAGCTCCCAGCAGCCTGAGACTCCAATGCACAGCCCTGCTGTTCCTCGGCTTGTTTGCAGATTAATTGCTTTTCTGTCTGGCAAAAGCTGCTTCTCCTTCAGCCAGATCGTAAATGACCAGATAGGGACTTTATCAATCAAGCTACTACTTTCTGTGATCACTTCCATTCAACACCTTCTGAATTTCGCATTGAGAAGAACAGAAGTTATAGAGATAGGATTTAACATCTTAGTTTTTGTGTGCTTGGAATTTACGATAGTGCTGTCACCATTTGACACTGTTAATCTTTACATACAATACCCTTGGAGCAAGGCTGGTTTTGTTCCTGAGCTGGAACTATCCCTTGTAAGAATTGTGAAAGATACATATGAAACACAACTGAGATGCTCTCCATAGCACAAGGTTACATCTCTTCCATAATCTGTATGCACTTGCTGATGTGGCTCAGCATCGCTCTGTAACCTTGGATTCTGACCAAGTTAGCAGTTTACAGTTATATTCATTGAGAACTTGTTTTGTTGTGATTACTTATCATTTATATGGGGGCAGTTTTCTGGAGGCCTCAGCCATGGATAAGGGCCCCGGGTTGGTAGGTGCTTAATGTACCTTCAATGAAAACCTAATTATGCTCAAAGCAGGTTTTGTAAAATCAGAAGTTAGTTTCCCTATTTAGATTTTGCCTAACAACAAAACCCTAGTGCATGTAGATTTTAGGAAATGCAGCTGCTTGCAGATGAATTGTGATTTCTGAATTTAATAAGATGATCTAAACAAGTCTAATCACTGTAGAAATGCTATTCTTTTTACCAAAAGGCTTTAGAGAGCAGCTACTTCTGTTACTTGCAGAATACACAAGAGTTACAAATGCAAATGTGATACCAGAGTACAAATGTACTGTAGTCCACTTTTGAAATGCAATCCTTGAACTGCATTAGGTATGTTGTTTTGTTGTTACCTGCTCAGAATATAAACAAATCTCTAATTTACCAGGTTTCTCTCGCATGCTGAGCAAAGGGAATGGCTTCCATTTGGAGTTCTAAACATAAACCGTATAGTAACTTTGAAAATACACTCTATTAACTTCAGGCTGGCTTCTGAATACACATGAAGCTGCAGTGTTAAACATAATTTGTGTAGCTGCTTCAGTGTCATCACTGAGGTCAGTCGTCTTAAACTAAACCAAAATGCTTGCCCACCCTCTTTGCACACTATTCTCTGAATGCAGCAGCCCTTATGAGCATGTTTTGTTGTTGTTGTTTGGTTTGTTTTTTTTTTTCCTCCTCCTGTGAGTCAGAGAGGCAAAGGACTTTCCTCGTGGAAAAACTTATGCCTAGGAGAGCCAAAATGCAGGAGTTCCCTGACAGCACTGCGTAGATTTATGTTAGCAGCCTCTAAGGACACTTGGAGCATCTTCACAAAGGGTCTTTTCCCGTCTGATCTCCTCTGAGTGGTCTGCTCAGAGCTTCATTCTTAAAACACATCACCAAGAGCTAATTGTAAATGAATGAAAAGGAGAGTAGTCCTTAACAGGCCACTGCAGCCACTCCTGTTGGCAGATGTGCTTTCAGACAGTCCCTGAGCAGATCCATCAAGGGACTGGAGGAGTCAGTACTGGGGTGAGTGATGTACATGTATCAGTGGGAGAAAAAACCTCAAAGCAATGGGAGTGTTCTCAAGGCACAGGAGTGAAGGAGCTGCTGATAAAGAGTTGCTATAAAGCTGCTAAAGGAGAAAATACACAACTGTTTGGAATCCTCCAAGCTATTTGTCATGGTCACTATGCTGCTACCACTTAAATAAGCAAACAAACAAGAAAAGATAAAGACAAGAAATAATCACCGAGCATATCAGCAAGAAGAGAATGCAGCCCTGTGAAGATAGTAAAATTACATACATAGGTCAACCAATTTGCACTGTAATCCTGCTGCAGCTGAATAGCCCCAGTGTAACATGTGTATGCATGGACATTTGCAGCTCTAATGTGGTTATGACAGAGAAATGTTATTATCAAGGTGCTTATGTGCACTAAGGTCAGAACAGCATTTACATCTCATACCTGTAACCGTTAGGTGAACAGATTCATAGAACTCTCCTTTGAAGGAGGGAGATACACAATAAACTACTGTGTTTTCTGTATTTTTGTATTTTTCTTATTTAAAGTGGGTTTATTCTTAAACTAGGCCTTGCAGTTATGCAGCACTCACGTTTTCCCATGGCACCTGTACATTTGAAATTCTGAGTTCTTACCAGTTTTCCCCTCTGCTTTTACATGTTAGTAAAGATGGGAAATTTTGCTTTTGGATACCTGATGTCTTGAAAGAAAATTTCTGCTTAAAGTTCAGCTGGTGCTTAATTTTGTTGAGTTGGCATTTATGTCCTATGCTAGTAGTGGACTGAAATTTCTTGATGGCTCTTTTTCATTTCAGACTCTTTTCAGAAAATTTGCTCAAATATTTGGCTTGCTCAGTTCCCCCCCCCCCCGCCCCAAATGATGTGTTATTTGTGAAAACTTTGTCGTGAAAAATGAAATGACTCAGTATAGATTGAACTTTTTCAGATGATTTCAAACACATTTGAATACTGGCTCAAAAACCTGTTTGTTGCATAAGCCAGATTTCTATGCAGCTTGCTGTAGGTTTCTTTGCAGGTGGGAGAGAAGAATGTTAGGGACTAATGGGGCAGGCCCACTAACAGACTGCAGCCATGGTTGATTAATCCAGATCATCTCACTCCGCTTGCTATAGCATGTGTGTTTTAATTCTTTATTCCTTAAGAATTTATTTTGAAATTATGCTGATTAAAAAAGGGTCATATTTCCATCAGTACCTACATTAATTCAACCTTGTAAAATTTACTTCACCCACTCAGCTGGGTGGAGTGACTTTTTTATGGATGAGCAGATGTTATAGCTGAGCTGTCAATTTTTATATTACTTCATTAATTTATTCACGAGAAATGTTTTAATCCCAAACACTCCACTGTGAACAAGTGGTAAGATTTCTGGGTTCTGTGACACCCTGGCAATTCAGTGATATCTTCCTCACATTCTGGAATGGAGACATTCTCAAATCTGATGTAAGCAAATGTAGTATGTACTGAATATTGTATTTTGACATTGCATTTGGCGCGATGGTCTTTGGTAGTTCAGCTGAGTGAAGCAGTCTTTACCTGTGCAAATAAGTGTAACTCCATATAAGTCAATTAAACAATTCAGCAGATAAGATTTTCTTGTTCACTTGCAATATTCTCGGTTTAGCTCTTGTAATGATCTTTATTCCTTCTGTCTTCATCATCATATAGTAAGGGTACAATCCTAAGGTACAGAGATTTCTAGTTGCCCTAATTTGTTTGTTTATTTAATTTTTTATTCTTTATTTACTTAATATATTAATTCTCAGTTTGTGGAAATACCTCATAGCAGTTATGGTAGGGAACACTGGAGGATTGGGCACTGAAGAGAAGAACTAATGAGAATTTTGAAACTTGAGGGAGGCAAACCAGTTTTGTACTGTGGTATTAGCACATTGACTAAATAATTCTACATGGAGAAGCAGGTGTTGGGAAATATTGGGGGATTCTTTAGGTTTTGTAGTTATCAGTGCACATGTCTTCATGTAATGTGCATTTTGAAGATGATTTTCACAGTCAAAATACCTGAAATAGCTATCAAAAATAGCTGTATTTTCTTCAAAAACAAGTCTTTTTTGAAAACTCACATCCTGGATTAGAGCTGTGCTGCAAGTGGCCAGCTTTGTGATGGGTTTTGTTGTAGAGCAATGCATGAACATGTGATGTAGCACAGTTGTTGGGAAACCTGGATGCATAGCGTACTTGGTATGGTGATGACAGCTTTTTTAGCTCTACAAGGACAGAGCTACATACTGCACAACCTCCAAGTATGTATTCAGACCCCTACTCAGCACTGCTGGTGGCATTGTGGAAAACCAAAAATACCCTTCTTAATGCAGCCAGTGTTGAGAACTTCATTTCCTTAAAAAGAAATCTGGAAGACTTCCCAGATTATATATGTGTGCCTCTAACTTCAGAGGATGTGACTGTACTAAGAGACTACGAGTAAAATTAATAGTAGTGTGCTTTCTTGTTCTCTTGGAATATTCTCATTTTAACCCTCCTAATGATCTTGATTCTTTCTCTCTCCATCATTGCATAACAGGGGTACAAATCCTAAGGGAAAATAAACATGTACATTGATTCCTAGTTGGCTCAATATCATGTAATTTGGGGTTGATGAACAACAAATGGTGAACTTGGGTAGGCTAATTCTAACTGAATTTTCACTGAGGACAGAAGTTAATAAGAATATTTTAATTCAACTATATACTTATCTCACATTTTAACTGATTTTTATCTTAATAGATTTTGTGGGGATCAGACAGACAACTGTGAAGGAGCTATTTTAGTGACATTTATAACACAGTGGTATGCAGGAAACATTTTAAAACTCTGCTAGGGAGCCTGTTCTACAAAGGCTGGACCAGAAGAGATGTCTAATTCAGAAAATGTTATTTGAGTTGATTCCAAGGTGAATTTAAGATGTTTGGTCAATCCCTTATCACCAGTGGTTTATCAGACATAAATCAATTACACTGTACTTTTCAGAGGTTGTTTTTCCATAAAGCATTTAAACGTGTTATGTGTTTTGCTGAGTTAAGGTGAAAGTTGAATTTGGGGTAGAAACCTGGTTTCCAGACATTTTCAAATTTTGGTGATAATTAGTCTTTATAATGAACCAACACCATTCCCCTTGAAATGAGCAATGCCGAACTTTGGGGTGATCAAAATTTGCATCCTTTTCTGATTTGGTGGGTTGAAGAGCACTTGCAGAGTGCTAATTTATTAAAGATTTTTGTATTTCATCAGTTCTTTGGGTGCTTTTTCCCCTACTGGAAGTCTTCATTATGGTTTACATTTAGGCTGAATTCAAATTAATTGTTGCAAGAGGTTTTGCTCTTCTCCATGACTTATTTCTGCCCTCTGGCTGATCAGTGGTCCATGGTCAGCACTCAGATCTCCAAGAGGCCCAAAACATGTAGAACGCTTTGACATTTAGGGAGGTCAAATTGAAGAGGTTGGGAGGAGTGTTTTAACTCACAGGAGAGCATTTCATTCCCATTTGCATTCAGGTTGTAGAAACAATGGTTATCCACTTGAAAAAAAGACCTGTTTCAAGCCTGTTTTGTGTGACTGGTCTCTACTGTGGAGAAACCAAACAGGAGCCACCTCTTAAACCTTCTCGCATGAATCTTAGCTTAACTTCCAGTTCTTCCCTCTGTCCTGTGTCTGTGTTTCAGAAGTCTGAGATGCTACACCAAAGGCTGATAAGTACTAATAGAAATCTTATGGCAAGCACAAAGTCCTGCTAAGGTGACACTTGTAACAGCTCCCCCTGATAGAGATTGTCCCAAAGAGGCATGATTTCCAGGTGACAGATACTTAATCATCTTCTATGGTAAAGAGGGGGAAGCATTAGCTTTCATTTCACACTGATCTTTTTGGAGTAGACATGCATCCAACCCAGAAGCTCAGACCTAGAATTCAGGATTTGAGGGAAAGGCTTGAATTGATATCTGAATTATGCTAAGCCTTCCTGCTTTTAGCTTTGATTACAATAGGATCTGCCACTGGTGTTTCCAACCTGGCAGATTTTCAGGCACCTGTGTTAGGTGCAGGCACTGACTTGAAGACCAAGGTGAATTTTGGCCTGAGTAATCAAAGTGATTCACTCTCTTCCCTCCCTACAAGTGTTGTGGAGATGAGCAGGCTCCTTCTGGTCACAAGAGAGCAAGGTCAGGAGGGTCTTCTTCCATGTCTTTTTGCCATAACAGATATTATCTGATCTGGTGTGCTTTGATCCGGAAAGTGTTAAGCCAAAATTCATGCGTTTGCTCTGGACATGTATAGGTGGGATGTAGTTATGAATTTGTATTAGACAATAATATTTTTGCTGTGCAGTCGTTTTGGCAGAGAAACAGTAGTTGCAGTAATTTTAAGCTGTGTGATGTGATATTCTGGGAAATTTAAGTTCAGTTAAGGCAGCCTGAGAAGTACAGTGGATATTAGTATTAACCAGTTACAAAAAAAATCTTGACAAATTAAATGTCAACCCCTGCCCAGCTGTGGCTGTTGAAATTCAGATCCAGATGCAAGATTGGCATCTTGTGTGTATCTTTGCTATGCTGAAACACAGTGGCAAAAAGCAACGATATTCTCCTCTGCCTCTTAGTGGTTAATCAAGCTCTGTGTCTCAAATATCTCCTCAATGATCAGGAGTTCTTAACTGCTCACATTTTTCATTCCTCCCATCACCTGAGAAGGCTTGTCTATTGTTAAACCAAGCAGCAGTGACTTCCTGGTAAAATAAGATGAAACAAAGCAAAACCTTTTTCTTGTTCTGTGAGGTCTGTTTAATTTTAATTCTGTTGCAAAATAGTTTTTCTAGCTCAGTTATGAGTGGAAAAACTGGTGTCACTTTGTACAGCATTTCAGTGCCAAGCTCTTAAAAGCAGTGCAACTGGAAATGATAAAGACCTGGGAGGTCACCTGTTAATGGCTATTCCCAAGCAGGATTTTTCCCTAGTGTGTGTGTATATATATTCCCTAGAGCTTTACGAAGTCTTGTTTTTTAAAACTCTCCATTAATAGGGCTCTACTTATTTCTCCTGGGAAATTATTGCCCATGGAAAAGGTTTCACAAGAATTTTTTCCTATTACATGATAAATCAAAATTCAAATTACTAGATTCAGTTACTAATGCAGAGATCCTTGGTGAAAAGTTTTGCTCCCTTACACAAACTCTTGTCTACTGCTGATCATGTTTCATCTTTCCGAGCACTGTCGCTGCTGTTGGTATGTCCTATGCACCACTTCTTTTCTTAGTGGGTCTGATTAGAAGCCACTTGATTTTAGCATCCCTTTTCCTGGATCACCGTGCCGCTTGGAGTAGAGCAGAACAAACCCCTGTTTTTTAGATTCACTATGATGACTGACCTCTGTCTGCCTCCAGCCACAAACCGAGGGCTCAGGCTGCCTGCGGACATGGGTGCAGGAGGGACGGGCATATACTTGGCGTCAGGGGAGCAGTGTCAGGCCCTGAGCAGTCACGGCAGGAGAGTGGTGCCTTCCCCTTTCACTTGCATTTGTCTTTTCTGCTGGTCATTTGTTTTTGTTCTAACATCAGTTGTCCTAATGAGAGGGCTTCCTTCAATCCAGGGCCAAGTCCTGGATTGAGTATTAGAAGACTCAGGTTTTGTAATTTGGTGGGATTCAGTGTTCAGAAATATCTCCCGTATGAAAGAAAAAGCTCAGTAAGACTATAATGAAGAGAGGCAAGAGGACAGAGAAACTTAGACCTGCAGACTAAGCATTTGGCAGTTGGTTCATATCGGCATTTCTTTGAAATGAGTTTGAACTACTAAACTCCTGGGTTCAGTTCTCTTTGTAGCTGGTATGAGTACAGAGGAGCATAAATGAAGCCAGTGGAGTTATGCTGAGTTTAGATTAATGTTAAACAGCTTGGGTAGTGCATCTGTTTAATGAATTTATTATATGATTCCTTTGTGAAAAGAAATCCAGTAATTTCTCCTAAAAAAAAAAAAAAAAAGTTATTCCACTATGCTGTTGTTCTGATAATTTTATCCCTCTCTCTTTTCTCTCCCTCATTTATATTTTTAAAACTTCTGTAACCCCTGTTGTGTGCTTCAGAGGTGTAGCCAGGGTTCCAAATTTGTACAGATTATTCCACTTTATTATCTACCTACCATCAAAGGGCAGCCCCTCTGGGCTGGGCTGTAGCACACTGGATCAGAGACGCTGACTCTGTGCAATGTTCTGGGTTTGTAAAGTGAGAAAATATCTTATGCTGAAGAAGAGCAATGGGGGACTTCAGCAGGGAGAATGGAGTTCCCGTCATGGAAATTACTATGTGCTCTAGCTCTGGTCAAAAGTGCCATTAAATCTTTGGTGCTCAAAAGGATCTTCAATGATGTGTTAAATTCAAAGGTTTCTAAATTTAGAAGTTTTGCTTTCGGTATAAAACTTGTTAGAACCAAGTTTTTTTTCTTCTACATTGTAAAAAAACCTGCAAGCTGTTTTTTATAGAATGACACAGAACCTGTGGATGCCTTAATTTGTTGCTTAAAGACCAACGCTTTTACAACCTTGTTTAGCAGGCTTTTTTTGGTACATCTACCCAGAAAGTCTTCCCTAGAGAGGGCTTTTCCCACTATCTGAGACGATTTTGTCAAATGCTGCCCAGGAGCTCATTCTTCTTGTCTCGTTGTATTTGTATGGCCTGTACAAATATAGCGGATTCATATTCTGCAAAATGAAAGAATAATAATTACAGAATTATTCTTATCTAAAGAATGTACTGAATCTATATATTTCACGTTTCAAAAGTTGATTTTGGAGGAATTGGTGTCTGGTGGCTCCTGTTGATATTGCCTGGCTTGTGAGTGCTCAGGGTCATGATTAGAGAGGAGCTGTACTTCTGTCCCTACCCTCGTCTCAGTATCTCCTTTCAGGTATCAGATGTACATTCACCCCTGGAAATGGTTTTCTATTCATGTGAGATCAGGTCCTGGCCTGTCTGCTTGAGTTCATTCTGCCAGAAGTTTCCCCTGAGTCCATCACCAGCAGTACGTGGTGACCAGGCATCCATCCATCCTAAAATCCGTTTTGCCTTTAACAGAAGCTGTAGAAAGTGTTAAAACATCAAACACTTCATGCATGTCTTTTTTTGATGACTGGCCACTTTTCCTCTGTTGTGATCCAGGCAGGCCTTTGCTGAACTCTTAGGGTGTTACAGGTCTCAGACCACCACTCTTCAAACAGGAGCTACTCTTGCTGAAGGGAAGCTTTCTTATTAAGCTGTTTGGGTTCCTTTCTCTCACTCTGCAGAGAAGTGAGTTATCTCGCCTCATTTATTACTGTTCTGTTCATTTTTACAGATAGCCCTCATTTAAGGTTAAACCCAAACAGTAAATATCCCAATACCCATGTCAATATTCAATATCCTTTAATAGTTAAGGGACATAGCCAAGGCATTATACTGAGCACTTCTGAAAAAACAGACCCAGGGCATCTTGAGCTGGCTACTCCCAAATCAGTATCTGTTTCTGAAAAATCAGCTGTGTATTTCCAGCTTCTTTTTAACCTTGCTGAGTGTTAAATATTAATTTCTCTCCAAGACAGGCTGTTAGAGGTAGACAAGTATCTTTGTATAGCCATCTCCTCAGGAAGCAATCACCATACCTTTGACAAACTCCTTGGCAAAGTGTGTGTTAGCATTAATTGCTAGGCATTTTAGAAGGTGTCATCAAGAAGAGCATAAGACTGAATTCCACACCTGGGATCTAGAAGGTTCTGCAGGAGGCCAAAGGGAGGAAAGACAGCAAAGCAATGGAGGAATTAAAATCAATTAGGTGCAGAAGGAAGGGCAATGGTGATGACTGAAAATAGCACAGGCCCCAGTTGTGAAGGTAATTGTGACAAGACATAGCTTACTTTGTATTCCAGGATGATCTGTCAAAGGCAGCTATGCATGAGCATCACTAAAAGACCCACTCTAAATCTTAATCTGATCCCTTGTTCCACGTGCCTATAATTAAAAACAGAAGTGAGGCCTGTGATGCTGTGTGGAAAAGAGTATCTAAGCCTGGTATGCTAAGTCTGCATCCTATATCTTCTAAGGTGGATAGGGTGATAGGGTTCCTCTAATTTGTTATTTATAGTTTGGATTGAGAATAATTCCCTTTCTAAGGGTTTGCTGTTTTAAAAACAACAACAATCACAAAACATTGAAGAGCTTCAGATTACGAGGTTCTGCAGAAGAGCTTTGGCTAGGTGGTGTTTTACACAGACTAATACAACTTTCCTTGTGGGTTTAAAAATTCACCTCTAAGGCAAAGGACATAAAATGACCGAGGTTTTCCCTGTAGTTCCTCTTCCTTTGTGTTAGGTCTCATATGCAAAGATCATCAGACCTAAGGTTATTAATTGCTTCTCAATTAGTTTGAAATCCTCTGGATCCAAAGCTCGTCCTTTTTTAATGCTTAAACTTTTTTTTAATCTCCTAGCACTATAAGAGAAGTGTGGGTTTGGGGGCTTTATTCAAAGTTAAATTAAAATCCTGTCTTTTAGTTGGGGGATGCATTCTGTGTATGAGTTGTCTCATTGCATGTACGTCTGTGAAGCATTCTGTGAACGGGTGCCTGGCACCCACTGTATATCAGTAACTGTATACAGTGATGCGGATGGTGTCATGTATCCGAGCTGGTATTTCAGCCTCCTCTTAACATCTGAAGAGTTTTAATTGGACAAAAGGCCAATTTCAAGTTTGACAATTTCAGTTTATGGGAATTGATGCTGAACACAGAGAAAAGAGTGCAGTAGGGTTTGGGTGTGTGTGTATCCAACAAGGGGGCAGCATATTTTCATGGGTTAAAAATGGACATTTTCCACATCTTCATATACAAAATAGATAAAATATGTGAGCTAACCTTGAAACTCTTCAGCTTGTCTCCTATTTCTGTGTAGAGGCTCTGCTCCTCTGAAGTGTAGTAGAAGAGCTTTCCACGTTAATGAAGCCTTCCAGGACATTGGCATGGTGTGGACTGACATAGGTACATTTTCATTTAAAGCAGGACTCTATCTCTCAATGTATTAAAACTGCACCTCATCCAGTGTTCTCACTCAGATGAAGGAACCGGAGTTCAGCTGGCACCGGACTCTACTATTTTGGCTGATAAGGTTTAGTGTAAACAAACGCAGGTCTGCAAATTATCTGGCATGAGGATCAGTTAGGGGTGCTGGCTTCCTATAGCCTTAATCTAGTTGGCCTAAATGATTTATAAACTGGCAACATGATAAATGTTGTTTTAAGTGGACAAATCACATTGAAGAGGTGTAACTTTCTGTCAGTATGTAACATGACCGCTTCTCTTAGGGGAAGAATAACAATCACAAAGAGCGGTAAGGGTAACAGGATCACAAGTAGGCATATTCCTTCTCTACAGCATAAATCATTAGAAGGGCACTTCTTTCTTTCCTCTTTGCTTGTCCTTCTTCGTCCTTTCTTTTTTTTATTTTTTGGTGCTATTTTCTAGCACTTCCATATCATTTTGGAAAGCTAAACCCTCCACTTGATTTGTGCTGCAGTTTCTTCATAAATCTATGAAGCTTGTCTCCATCAAGCTGTATTTTCCATTAAAATATGGTTCCCAGGTGATTTCCAATACTATGAAAAACATGTAGCCATAAGTCTTTCACTGATTGTTTATTATCTGTTTAGGTGCTCCTGAGGATTTTGACAGCTAGGACTTGTATCATATGTAATGTAATAAAAGTGGATGTCTTCAGTGTAACAGGGATAGCTGGCCTTTCATTTTTGTTTGCCAGGGCTGTATTTGTTTTCTATGTGTTGGAGGTTTTTTTAACATGAAACTTTGAGTCTACTCTAAATCAGGTCAGTTTAAACTTTGTGTTTTCTTTGCTATATAGATGAACAAAAAACCCAAAAGAAAATCCAAACAAAACACAAGAAAAGCTTTCCTGTTATAAACAGCACAGGAAGTAGTAACAACAAAGCTAGTATTTACTCTGGCGGAGTAGATTTACTTCAGCTGGTTTCCAGCATGGACCCACTGTTCCACCAATGATTGCAGGAAACGCAGCAGGACATTCTGTATGTCTGTCTTGGGTATCTGTAAGAAGCGTGTTGTGGAATGCAATATATAAAGCTCCTCACAGTAGCTGCAAGAGGTTAATGCTTTAAGCTACTGGTTTGTGGTGAAGTTTGTGAAAACTGATAGGAATTGGTTAATAATGTCTATCTGTAGGCAAAAGTGCAGCTCTTTTGCAGGCAAAGTTCCCTCTGGCCTTAAAGTGAACTTTGCATTAGGATTACAGGACCGGCCTGTATGTAAGCACTGATTATCTGGTAGTACACAGTAAGGCTGGGCAAGGAATAAAACCTTAACTAAACTCAAACAGCATACTGTGAGTTCAGTTCATCAAGTCTATGTATACCACTTCTATTACCAAAAGAGATGTTGCATTTTCCTGACCTCTGTGCTGGCATGTGCGATACATTGCAAGAAAAACCACAGCCAGCCTGGCAGGGGGCTCTGGAAGACTTTTGCTTAGGAAAGTTTGACAGGGATGGCCGCATCACAGGGGGAAGGGAAAGAAGAGACTGTCTTGGAGGTGGGCTAGGAGATGAGAAGTGGGCTAGCATGTATTTGCTGACCCTGTGGTTAGTATCAAGGCCAGTCTTGTGTGTTGCCTCATCATTTCCCCATCAGTGGAATGGGGAAGTATTGATTATTATTATAAACAAGTGCAGGACTCAGAAGGAAAGTAACTAATAATTATTAGCAAGATTTGTAATTTAAAGGTTGGCTTTATAACAAGCAAGCAAAATGATTTACTATGGCCAGAAAACTACCAGGCTTGGATTCCAGTGCCTTTATAATATGAAATGTCCTCTCCCTGCCCTGCAAAGAGATGTCCTTCCCAACAGTATTCATGCAGTGGTTAAATAGATTTGATATAACCTTGGGTTTGCATTGTATCTTCTCCAGTTGGACCTCAGAACTGGTTGTCCAATGAGAAACTACCATTTCCTAAATGCTTGGTAAAGCACTTAATTGTGAAAATAACTAGTTTACCTCACAACATCAATTTGAAAAATTACTCATTAATTTTTGAGGTGCAGCCGCCTTCCCTGGAGGACAGAACTACTGATCTCATCTGTACCTAAAACCTTGGCTTTGTTCGCTAGCAGGCGTGTCTGATCTGCAAACGAAATTTGGCTTACCGTCTCTGTTTCCTTATAAACACCCTTGACTGCACCTTTGGCAGAACACATGATAATTAAACAGTTGTGGCTTATACTATGCAGGCTGAACAGAGCTAGCAGGGAAGAGTTTAGATGACTAGCATGCCACACAGAAATATTATGTTTCCCTCTACTTTCCAGTGGCATTTACTAGCAAAGTAAATTTGAAACTCTCAAAGACCTATGTGAGGTTAATGTTTGGGGTTTGGGTTTTTTCTTATTATTTGCTTAATATATCATTATTTAAGCCTGAATTATCTATGCAGCTGGTAGACAAATAAGTCAGCATAAATGGAGCACAGGGATTTGAAGGAGTTGACATCTGAATCAGAACCACTACCTGAGAAATGCTTTCTTTTACCTACAGGAGTTTTAAAGCATCCAGATCTTGTTTAAATGTACTAAATATACTGGGTAGCTCAAATCCTCCAGAGGCAGTTAACAGCAGAGTTCCACCAATGCAAACCCCATCGATAGATGTGCTAGACACATTTTTCACTGTTTGGGATTATACTTGCTCAAAACTGAAATAACTTCAACTGCTGCAAACTGAGTTTTTTAGTGGGCTTTTTAAATGGATTTTGTTTTCAAAACAAAATTATGTTGGATCTTTGTTTCCACTGGATGCTGGCCATCACTAGCTAAGTAATGCCACATGGAGACCTCTTGTTTCCTCAGTTATCTTCTGTATTGCTTTTAGCCTACAGAATTGCCATATTCTCTACCTTCAGTCTTGACAGTAGGGATTTCGTGTTCTGAGACTCAGCCCTCCTGTCCACAACGTCCAAGGAATGTTCCAAGGCATACCAGGGAAATTGAACCAGGATGTCCTGAGACTTCCCAAAGCTGTGCATAAAGTTTCCAAAGGTTCTTCATTCCAGTAGTTGTCTGGTTTCCAAATTTACTCCCAATGTGTTCTTTCATCCTTAGTTTATAATTTTAGCACTGATTCACTCCTGAAGTGAAAGCCTCTTAAAGAGCAAGGCTGGTGCAGATAAAACCCTCTGGGTTATGATCCATTCATTTAGAGCCAAGTGGCCTGCTTGTTAATGTCATTTGCCTTATGACCAGTTACTAGATATTTCCTTATTAAGCAGAACATCACTTTTGCCTGGTGTTGTAAACTAGCTTAATAGCACTTCACCTTCTTATGTATCATAGCAATTGGAAAAAGAAAATTGGGAACCTAGGGTTCATTTACTGGCCATTTCAGCATCTGAGAGGGTCCTTTTATTTGATTTTATTTTATTTTTAAATGAAAGTGGATAGTCAGAATATCTGTCTTACCTCAGTGGGGATATTAAAACTGGAAGATGTCAGAGCTTTCTCTCTGACACTCTAAAAGGATGTTATTCCTGAAAGTCTTGGTGCTGTTGTTTTGGGGATCACGAGGCTGAACCCACCAGTTTGGGAGAAAGAAAAAGCTTTAATTCACTGGTTGTCTGTCTTGCCCTGCACACCCTTCCAAGCCAGGCCTACAAACTCCATTTCCATCCATCTTAGCGCACCAGTCTTTCCTGGCTGGCTATGGGGTTCTTGTAGTCCCTGACGGACTACACAGGTTTGGAAGCAATCTGCTTCATCCAACTTTGAACATTCACATTACACCATTCTTTTTTTCAAATAAGGTCCTGTGACTATATGGCCTGTGCTGTTCCTCTTGGCTGTTCTGGGAAATTGTCATTCTCAGCTTTCCCAACTCCAGATCATTTTTTCCCCTTTTTCCTTTGACAGAGAAGGATAATTGCTCTATACTTTGGGTGTTTGCATGCAGCGTTCAGTACATATTTACTAAATATACATATTCATAAATTTAGACAACAGCTGCCTTTTCCTAGTTGAGCAAACTGTGTGTTTTAGCCTTCTGTCCTAGAATAGATTCTTTATGCCCCTGAACTTCCTACTCTCCTTTTTCCATGCCTGTTTCAGTTTGAATTTGCCTTAATTCTGATACCTTAGGTAAGGGGATCCATACCCAATGCTCCAGGCCTGCATGGTACAGAAAATTGCCCCATCTTCCTGGGGCTGACGTGGCTTGACTCGTGTTCTAGGATTGTGTTTCACTTCTTTATGGCCACATCACCAACTTGCTTGCCATCTTGTGAATGACAAATATGCCCAGGTCATCCACTGTCACCGCCAGCTGAGATGTTCACACTTCACTGCAAAGTTTAGTCCCTGAAAGCATTCACTTCTTACAATGTTATTTTTTACCAGTATTTCCAAATCTCTAGTTCATCCCTTTGTTCTTGTGGAAGACGCCCAGCCTTCCCTGTATACTGATAAAGCCTCCCTTGGGCTGAAGCAGAGTTACACTCCTACCTTTGTAGTTTGCATTTAGAAGAATCGATCTGTTACCTCCAGTGAAATTGTGGTCTGCAGTAAGATAGCAAATGTGTGGTCAGAGGATGTACCAAGAAGATCTCTATAGCTGGTTACTAGCATGAACACAGTTACTTCCAGATACGTGTGGATGTTTCCCAGTAGCAGGTTATATAGCTAATATACTCTCACAGTGGCTTTAAAAGAATCCTATGCTCTGGACTAATCTATCTGATGGAATAGGATGAGTTTCAACTACTAAACCCTCCCTCCTGAGGCCAAATGCTTTAAAGTAAGATCTGATGCAGATCCTTATCCTAGGACTGTCAATAATGTCTTCAGAGCATGTCACTTCTTTTTCCTTTCAAATGTAGTTTATTCATTTACTGATGTTTCCAAGTCAGCCAGCAGTTAATATACAATATTGTGTAAATTGGGTGGAGCTGATTTAATTAATAAATAGCACAGAGTTTAGTTAATTTACGTTAGTATTGCCAGTGACAGCATGCGAAAGTTATAACTAGGACCCCTCCCCCCATGCACACACACAAAAATGAAGAATTTGGTTATAAATTTCCCAAAGATTAAAGCTGAGATTCTTTTTTGTGTGCCTTCTGACTCTGGAGCTTTCATGTTTCAGGCTTTTCTCCACTACTGTGAGCCCTAACAGAAGCCTCCTTTGTTTACATGTTAATTGAGATTGTCACATAAGCTTACTTGGCTACAGGGCTTGCAACTTTTTAACAAAGTTAAACCATCAAAATCCAAGAAGGTGCAGTGAAAATAATGAAATATTACTCCCCCCTCCCCCATTTGATCTTTGCATAGGTAGACCTGCTAGTATTTCTCTCTATTTCTTGCCATGACCAAAGTTATTTCCCCAGCTGGTGATGCTTCTGAGAAATATGTGGAGTGCTACACAGTAAGAAGTTGGCCTACCTAGCACCAAATATTTGAAATGTGGGCTTGATGCTGCAAAGGGGTTCATGCACGTGGGCGTTACCACCAGCATGCTGTTGGGACTCCAGGATTGGGTTTAATAAAGGAGATGCGGCCTGAATTTTGTAGGACTGTGCTTTCCATTGTCCAGAATCACAGGCTTTTGCATTCCTTATTGTATTTATGAAAATTATTTGATGCTGTGAATAATTCAGGGAACTGCAAGATTATTGGGCTGGCTATTTAATCTTATGTTTTGTTTTGCTTTTAAACATATTCATTTTCAAACTTGTGGTTTCCAAATGGCAACAACTGTCATTTCTCTCAGGCATAACTCAATTAAGGAAAGTCTCATGACACTTCATATTTTTTGGTTTATATGTAGAAATTCCCTGTCAAGAATAATAACATTTTCTGGTGTGAGTTCTTGGGTTTGCAAACTTGGAATGTGCTTTCTATGGGTCCTCATCATTTTTCATGCGAGGGTGAACATTCCTGGTTTGCTCTTTGAATATTTGGTAAAGCAAACACCAAAAAGAGGTGAAAAGTTAATAAGTATAAAAATGGGAATGAATGTTACAAGGAATTTCCAAGTATTTGCTCGGCACTGGCTCTTGCACATCCTCTGCTTTTGCCTGAACAATTGGTCTTACTTTAAACATTCACATTTGAGCAGCTGGATTCATTATTGAACCAACTATCAAGAACCAAGGGATATGGCCTTTATCAAATTTAATAAACCTTTGAGGACTGCAGAAAGAATACACTTGTCTTTAAAGATCAGCCTGTTCAAATGAAAACTAAACAGAAACTCAGATCAAATTCTTGCTTGTAGATACATTGTGAAAGCCAGCTGTTTGGTGTTTTGCAATAGAAATTAGTAATTTTAACAAAGCATTATATTTCTTTTGATGGCCTACAATGTTAGTTCTCTCTTTTTTTTTTTCTTTTTTTTTTTCTTTTCTTTTGACATGAAGATCAGAATCTGGCCTACATGTTGTAATATGGTAAGAGAAGTATACAAATACAAGCATGTCTAAATATGTGAATACAAGTCAGGCTATTAATTCAGAGAGCCTTGCCACATTTATTAATGTTCTATGTTATGAGATTAAAGCTGTAACATAGAGTTATGTGAATTATAAACATCTCTTTAGCAAGTCATATATTAACCATAATAATTTTTGAAGGGTGGAGTGTAATTTATTCAACATTGTAAGAAAAAATAAGGTAAATGAGTTAGCTTAGGGGTGGGGCGGCAGCAAACTGCTTGTGGAGACTCTTACTCCCTGAGGTGATAGAGGTTAAATGCATTAAAGAGCTTATAGGTTTGCTCCCTAGAGAGAAAAGGGGCCAGACGTTTCTAGCTGACATGTCAAGGACACCACACATTTGCCCTCCTGACTAATGGTAAGATACTGAGCTGATAGCAAGGTTGCAGTGGCAATTTTCAGAGAGAAAAATGGAACACAATAGGTGGCTCCTAATTAGCGAGGAGGGCAATATGCTGGGACAATCTTAGCGTTTCAGAGATCCACTCACTGAAGGCATAAGTGAGCCTGAGACCACTAATGCAAACTTGGAATATTATTAAAGCATTAATGGCCAAAAAGGCATTTTAGGTGAAGTTTCCACAAACAAGCATTCTTCAGTTTAACTTTCGTAAGGAAAGCTTGCACATCAAACTCAGGCCTGGTCGTGCACCATTGAAACCAGTGTGCTTCTAGCAACTGGTTATACAGATGGGTTTTCTCTCGCATGTTTCCACTCTAAATCACTAATTTAAGAGCAGTGGGACAGATCTGTAGAAACAGGAGGGAGGGATACACTACAGTGATGGAGGGGGGATGTGTCAATGGATATGCACATGAAAGAAGATGCCTGGGGAATGGTGGGATTACTGTGTGAAGGAGAGAAAGTTGTAAGGAGATCAGAGTATAACTGTGAGTAAAGGGAGGACTTGGAGTAGGCAGGTGGAAGTGCAAGGAGGGAAGGGGAACCGGGAAGGAACAGCCCTAGTTGATCCCAGTGTTGTGACTCAAAACAAAACTTATTTCACATTGAATTTGGGAACTCCAGACTATTTAAAAAAAACCCACAAAACAAACCAACCCACTTGTGTGGTGGAAACAGAGATCTTCTAGCTAGCAGATGCTGTACAGTAACATACTAATGAGGCTTGGACATGGGGAAAGACAGCAAGCCAAAGCCGTGGTTCCTACTTGCAAAGGTATTTTACTGCAGCTATTTTAAGTCTCATCAGACAGTGATTTGTTTCTTGTAATATCCTTCTAACATCACTTTTCACAAAAGTCCCAGATACAGAGGGGATTACACAGGTAAGCAGATAGTCTCAGAATACGGAGCATGCTTTAGGAGAGTGGTATTGCTTTTTTTACGAAAAATCTCCTGACAAGTCTTAGACATTGTCCTGAAGAGCTAGATGAGAAAATGAGGACATAATACATAACACAAGAAAAAGAAGGACTTAAAGACGACCCGAACAGTTCCAGTATTTTCTGCTGCACTGAGACAGACCTGACAGAGGAAGTGAGAAAGCCAAGGTGTGGGTTTTACATGTTGGCTAGAACTGGTTTTGAGCTTAGCTGTTTGGTAGCAGAGATGTGCAAAATGTTGCAATAGATCACACCGAAAGTTAGGTGGAAGGAAATGCTCCATTGATTTAGGTACATGGCACTCACACAGCAACAAAAAGCATGTACCTGCTGCTCCTCTGCCAGGCTCCTGCCTTTCCAGCTACCTCTCTTGCCCAACAAGCCTCAAGAATGCACACTCCCTTAATCCTCTGCTGGGAGGTTTGGGGCTTGGTGGAAGAAAGGACCTTTAGCAGAAGGAGGGAGGGTTGTTTGGAGAATGAAATTCAGTAAACTCCAACCTCCAAATGAACCTGCTGGGGCTGATTTGCTGCCAGCCCTTGGGAACAAAACTGCAGCACTCGATTCCTGAATCCCATCAGCTCCCACAGCCTGGAGGGTTCACACTGCTCTATCTGGCACCTCTTCCCATGTCAGAACAAGGCATTGTGTGTGCGATTTCAACATGCTTCTGGTTTTGTTCTAACTGCCAAGAAACACTAGTTGTGTTATTATGAAATGATTGAGGAGTATTTGCTCATACAAATTATTTGTTTTAAGAGTTTAGTAATTAAATGTCAACACACAGTGCTGGTGTCTGAAAAGCTCTCGGGTGAAAGCCCTGCTCTAACTTGAAACTATAATACACTGTTTCTCTTCTCTCAAAACAGATTTGTTTGAAACACCCTATTCAGTAGAATGCATCTCGCTGTAACTTGCACGGTCTTTGGCCTTCAAAGACACCCTTGTGCAAAGGGTGTGTTGCATTAATTTGTTCAGCCAATTTAGGGTGTGTGGCATTAATTTGTTTGGCCAATTTGTTTAGAATCTGGCAGAGCATAGGCACCCAGTGCAATGTCTGTGCATAATGCCTGTGTCATCTCTACACCAGATCTCAAGAGCAAGAGATTTACTGCGTGATGCCTGGCCACACCTTGAGTCCATGCTCAGAGAAGCAAAGGTAGGAACTGAAGTGACAAGGTGATTGTTGAAGGTAAGTATGAAAATACTTTTTATAGTTTGAATGACTGATTTCTACACACACTGCCTAAGCTGCAAGAGTAAGTTATGGTATGAATACCATTCACTGCCATCACTGACTGTGGTCACCTGGGCCACAGCACGTAATAATCATACCCACAGGAAGGCCAGCTTTACCTCAGTCGAAAGCCACACACAATTCCATATGAAATGACAACCTTTTGGTGCAATAGTGTGTAGCTCACTGCAGATTGTTAATGCTGTGCCCATTGAGTTTTGATTTGCATAGAAATAATTTATTATAATCATATATAATTTTGTATGATGCTTCTTTTATTCTTGTTTCCTGTGATGCTCAAGATGGATGGTAATGTACTTTCCAAAATATTTCTTTGGAAGGACCAGCTAGTTATAATTAAAAATTACAAAAGTGCCCAAGGTCTTACTTAAAAGTAAGCAACCTTTGTTCAAAATGTGAGCACCCATGGACTTCAGCAGGAGCTTCCAGACATCCAGCACTAGGCTTTTACATCGAGTTGTTGATGAAAATCCTTGTCTCCCCCCCGCCCCCCCCCCCCCAATCAGGCAACAAGGCCTGGGATTAGAGCTGATGGGAAAGACTGTAACATTTTCTATTTTCCATTGAAATTTATTTTTCACAGAAGACTACAATACCATCTACCTTTCTTCAGGATTTAGGCTAAATGTCCTGAGATTTGTGCTGTCATTCTGGGAACACATCTGTATTCTGAGAAGGACAGGCAGTGAGGGCAGTGACATCATGGTAGAGCTTTCGCTTAAGTCAGATTTTTCACCCTGGGTGTCTATGCTGCTGAATTTAGCTGAGTACATAAGTGCAAGGAAAGGTACCAGGCCCAGATGCGAAGCCATCTAGACCTTCATATACACATATATATTGTGAGCTGCTGTCAAATAATGGAGTAGGGTGAGAATTTTGTAAAGTTTGTAAAGAACTCCGTACACAGTGGTTTAGGAAAACATGTAGAAAGTCACCAGGCTTATTCACTGGGCACCTTGGAGTGAGGTCTCGCTGAGGTGCTGGAGACTGGAACATGTGCTTTCCACAGCATGTGTGAAATACCGAAAAAACCAAGTGTGCTGAAATGCTCCTGTTTCCCAGAATAAGACTACACATTTCAGAGTGTGTTAAGGATACTAACAGATGACCTACAGTGAGCTATACACAGTGCAATCTAAAGCCAAGGGCTTTATGTCAGGCTTAGAGATTTTGAATAGTAACACACTTTTCAAAGAGCCTCAAAGTAATTAGCCTTTCGCTCCAAGTTGACACACTTACACTTTTAATATCGGGAATAAGGAAAAAGACTAAGGCTTCTAACCTCAAATCCATAGCAGCTTAGGCACTTTCACCTCACTGGTTTTGTTATGACAGCTCTTTGTTTGGCTGATAGTGAGTGGTGTTTTGAATAGAAGTGCTTTTGCTGCGTGCTTTGCTACTTTCCCGTAATAAGGGAGGACTTGGAGGTTATGCAGCAAGGTGCTAATTGACATTAACACTCAAGACAGGAAATGCTGACACAATTTAAAATTAACATCCTGTCAATATACTGCTGACCTGTGTTAAATGTGTGCTTTGTCAAACTTTCAGAATTAGATTTTAATACAGAAAGAGTGTAATGCTGGGAGTACTGCTGGTCTTGAGAAAGCTAAATTTAATACAGTGAGAAGTCACCCAACTGTTTTCCATTTTAGTTCTACCTTTTCTCAAAAAGGGAAAGTTACATTTTGCCCCCAAAGGTCAAATATATATAAAGGAGTCTGAGAGCTAAAAATGATACCATATTTGTTCATGATCAATTACTAAAAGAAACTGTCCTTCAGTTCTCAGTTTATTTTAGCTGTTGCCTTACCAATGACAAAGATTCCTAGAAATGGATTTTACAAAGGCCTGTAGCAGATATATGGCATCTTGCACCAAACCAGGCTATCCTGGTAACCTACCTATAAATTAAAATGAAAAAAAAGACTGACAGAAAAAAAATACAGCAATGGACCATAAAATTGGCTCCTTTGCAAGTGCATTATTCATTCCTTAGCAAAGCAGCTATGAGGATATTTCCCCTTCCTAGTGACTCCTAGGAGAACTGGAGAAGGGAAAATGGTATCATGCCACTAGTTCTCCAAAAAAATACTTACCAGGTGATGTGGTGGTGTTTATCAATAGTCATTAAAAGGTACACAAGTAATCTTAAAGCACAGTACAGCTCTGGGATGATCCTATACTTTTCCTTTTGTTTATGAATGATAGTAGCTGTCCCATTGACTGCTCACATGAGAAGCTCTGGTGGTACTTGCACAGTGAGTGGCCCACTCACTAACTGTTATGTAGCTTTGAAGAAACCAATGGTGCTGTTCACTGTCAAGCAAGTCAGAGCCTTCCCTTTGGAAAGGTGGAAGGCACGAGTCAGAATAATGCCAAATAAGAGAAACAGAGCACGCTTGGGTGTGGTCTGATCTGTGGAGGAGACTGTTTGCTGAACATTAATCAGAGGTTGTCCCAGGCATGAGGAATAGCATGAAAAAGGCACGAAGCCAGGAAAAGGTGATGAAGAAAAAGGAAGCAACCAGAGAAGACTGGACTGCGTGGAAGGAGCAGGAGGTGGAACAAGACAGTTTGAAGTGAGAGATGTTGGTAGGGGCAGACCTGCGCAGGCTCAGGGAGTGTGGAAATGTTTCAGGAAGGTGGTGCAAGCTACATATCACTCCTGGCAAACTGTCTCTAAGAAAACAGTCAGTGGGTGGCCCACTGCTATATGCGCTTCCCACTGACGGTTCCTGGGAGCAGGCCAATATTGTGTGTTGCAGTTAAGGTTACAGTGAGAGTGGAAAAATATTGGCTGTAGCCCTGGTTCTGCAAATTGTTTGCACAGGGCATCTATTGCTGTTAATAACTTTGTGCTCTGAAAGGCGGCCTTTTCAGATCGTGTGTGTGCAACAGGGGAAGGTGCTCCCACAGGGAGACACTACTTTACTGGAAAGGGATTCTTTACAGTAGGCTGCCACATTAGGTGGAAAATCTCTAAGGCAACAGCAACTGGGTGATCTTATCCCGTGTTACGAGGGACTAGTTGGGCTTGTAGGACAGCTGCTCTGAGCTGGGGTGGAAGAAAAAGAAAGTTGTAAATGGAACGTACATTGGAGACTTGGACCTTTTCTCTGCAATCATTTGGCGAAGGACTCTCAGAGCAAAATAGTCACCATCAAATGGGCTGTGTTTTGTTCTGTTTCAGTCCTTTCCCACAAAAAATAAAGGATTCTTATTTCCCATGTTTCTTGAACAAAAACCAGAGTAATTTCTTAGTAAGGAACTCAATTATCATGGTCACACTGTGCTCTTGGGGATAAAAAAAAATGCCTTCCACTACAAAATGTTTACATTGGCTGCCGAGGTTTCTCCTGATTTCCTCTGTTGGGAATGAATAATTAAGAAGTGAACTGAAAGGTGAAAAAGGCCTCTATGTGTTTAAGTCTAGTGTCACAGCTTTCCAAGGACAAAGCTTTTAGTACATAGAAAGGTTTCTCTGTCAAGCAGATGAATTCAATAGCTAAGCAAGACGCCAAGAAGAGGAGTCAAACAAAGCAGAGAATTCCCAGTAGGAAGCTTTTAGTATGCACTTAGGACAGGTATTGCATGAAATGGATGCAGAGCACACATATGTGGGACACACAGGCAACACACATAAGGTGTTAATAGTCTAAGCTGATGCCAAGGAAGAAAAAGAGCAGACAGGGTCAGCTACTGTTTCCTGAGCTAAATGTTCCTTTTCTTATGGTGGTCAGAGCCAGGGGTAGTTTTACAATGTGCAAAACATGCACGTGTAATTAAAATGAAACTCACACTGACAGAGAAAGGGGATGGTGAATGTTGACCTCACATGCTGCATCTGTAGAGCATTTGGGGACACAGTCTTACAGCAAAAGTGATGTTGGCTTTTGATATTCTTTTTTAATAAAAGGTGAACAGGAATAAAGTTCTGTGTTAATTTATATGCACTGCATGAAGCCATTTCTCAGGAGAAGGCAGTGCTGATGGTACTTTAGAATAGAGAACTACTCGTCTATATTTTTTAATTTTCCATCCTTCTATTTAAAAACAGGGATGTTGCCATTGCTTGTGAACAGTGGAAATTAAAACAGTAAATAGGAGAAAGAAAAAATAGAAAGGTTTTACTTATCTGTTCTGCATGTTTTCTGCCGTTAGGCTTTTCAATACTATGTTCACATAGCTATTTAGGCAGGTAGGTTCCCAGTGTACCTTACTAACACACCTACCCAAGTGTGGCTTGTAGATCCCTTTGGAAATCTGGCCTTTTGAAATAAGACTTGGAATAGGAGTCACTGAAAACTGTCCATTTTCAGATGCACCTTGGCTGATATAGGTGGGCCTACGGAGAGAAAAGTGTGGAATTTCTGTGTTGGAACCAGAGTGCCACTGACCCTCCTTGATGGCTGATGGAAAGGCAGTCTGTATGAATATGGAGGCTCAGATCCTCAGCTGTTGAGTCGCAGCTTGAGCTGTGCTTTTCTGCTTGCCTGGGGGAAAATCTCTCCCCTAGTCTTTTGAATTTAAGATTCCTGGGGAGGATGGGAAAGTCTGCTCCCTGCTCCCAGCCCTCCAAGACTTTTTAATCTCCTGCACTAACCAAAGAATCAACAAGTATATCATCTTCCTCGCAGCGAGATAAGATCCTTTAAGAAGCAGAGCACTCTGCCTTCCAACAAACTCATGCATAAAAGGTTAATTTAGAGCCTGCAGATATTTGTGTATGTTGGGCAAATGGAGAGCTGGAGGGATTCTTTTTATTCCTCCCATTCTCTTAGTGTTGGCTGGCGAGTGCAGGTTGAACGTATGACTTTACATTACGGAGCACCTCTCCATCACCCAGGCCTTTTGTCAATTCACCAAATGTGACAATTACAGCATTTCAGAGATGAGACTTTCTAATCCTATTACTCATTCATCAACCTGCAGATGATAGCAGAAGCCAGATCGAACAGTGCCAAAAGAGCAGTGAGGAGCCTTCTCCAGTGCTGTGAAACTAGGCTTAGCTCAGGCACAATAGGTGTGTAATTTAAGGTTTTGTTGAGCTGAAATCCAATCACATACTTGACTGGTAGATCACAGAAAGACACAGACAAAAAGAATGAGATAATTCTACCTCACACAAACACTTGAATCCGGCTTTGACTTAATAACAAGTGTGTGATCAACCTTACACTGTTTCTTTTTTTTTTTTTTTTTTTATTTGAACCTAGAGATGGTATGGCACTGAAATAGTTTACCTATTTGGGTATCAGCCAATAATACTTAAAAAAACAAAAACAAAAACAAAAAAACAAACCAGAAGGAAATGGAGGAACTTGCTTAGACAAATAAACTGAAAAAGTACAGATGCTTATTATATGAAAGATAATGTGAAAATTTAACGTTGGGCTTAGCTCAGTGCTATGTTGTCAGTGTCTAGTACCTATTGCTTTCTCAAGGATGGAGACGATCTAGCAGAAATATGAGGAGAACAAAGCTAAAGAAGTTAAACCTTGACTATAGAAGGGAAAAGTATACTGTGAACCTTACTGCACTCTCTCTCTTGCAACTGAAATATTTCTTTCACTTTGTCCTATTTCAGACACATGCTGCAATTGCAAGAGGAATGGTGGGAGCTCTCCTGGGTGGGTGAAGCTGGTGCCAAGGTGCTGCAGCAGTGTGCCACTGCAGGTCACATAACCGTGTGCAGGTGAGTGGGAACGTGAGGGGGAGGAATGGGGGTCTTAACCATTATCTTTTGTGGAAACAGGAAAGTGGATTCACTCTCTTCTGTGTTTAAAGAGGTAGCTTTTCATTAGATAGTGTATTATTTAGATTCAGTCTTGTAAAGGAGAGTGTTCAATACAGCCTGCTCTAGGAGTGGCCTTTATATATTAACAAAATAAAGTATAGGGCATGTAAGTTAAAAGCTTTAGTAGGAAAACTCTCTGCAATAGGAACATTCACATTTATGTCCATTGCCATCATCAGTGCTGTTCTTCCATATAATGTAGCAGTCCATCTTCTCTGGCCAAGTAAAAGTCCTCTGTCAAGACCAAACTTCAAAAAACACATTTCCATAGTTTTGGTGTCCATCTCAAGCTCTTTGAACTAACAAATCTGGTAGGATTAACAGTGCATGAAATTTGGTATTACCTTGTAGGTGTCATGAGCTGGACACTCAGAAATAGAGGCCCCAAAAGGAGACATTAAAAACATAAGTACAAACACACTGCTAGGAAAAATGGCAAAAAGGTTTAATGACTCAGGTCTGGCACTAGTGCTCTAGCATAGTAGTTGAAAAAGTTGGGGTTTTTTTAAGTTTGCAGATCAAGGAATGCCTTCAAGCCACGTTACTTGAATTGATATGTAAGGCTCCAAATGCCTTAGATCCAGTTACATGAGAGTTGGGTCACTAATGTGCAATCAGCACAGTGGCAGCTCATGAACATGGGCAGGGCATAACTTACATGGAAGCCAGCTGTCAGAGCTAATCTGCAGCAACAGGTAACACTTGCACTGTCCTTGTGCCAAAACAAAGGATCCGAGCCCTGGTGTCAGTAATGCAGTGACTAGGAAAAAACCCAAGAAGCTCAGAGAGATAAAAAAGGAAGGGGAATCCTAGGGGTCAAAGAGCTAAAATGAAGTTTGAAGCTTGGCATTAGTCATAAGAGACCAATATCCAGGCAATGTTTTGCTAAAGAAAAAGTAAATAAATTACCGGTTTGCAGGATATTAGACTCAAAAGCATACAGAAACAAAATCAATGAAAAGACTGGTTTTTTTTAATAAGTGAATTAGTGGGGGAAAATCCTACAACAATGAAACTCATATTCAAACATGACAGAGAGAAATATTTTCAATGGTTTGTAGGAATATAAGGAGCTTGAGATATATTCCAGAGAGGAAAAAATAAGATATCCGCAACAGAGTATAATGTGAGAAGCTCAAACATAGAGATTTCATTCAGCAATATGAACTCTGACATTTGACCAGACAATTGCCTTGGGGGCATTAGCTAAAATAGCCTCAGCTTTAAAATTGAAATATGAACTTCTGAAGGCTTTGGTAGCTGCTTTCCACTGACACTGAGACAACCAATATGAATAGTGGCTGCTGGATAAATAAGCATCCCTAATTTAGGAAGAGGCTGGTGATTTTGGATATGTTTAGCCACAGATACCATCTTATCTAAAAATGTTCTTTCTCTTTGGTTTGCATATGTAGGTAGCTCAGCTGTCTTTCACCAACATGAAGACAGGTACAGTTTTCACCACCCTTTTTGCCTGTCAAGAAGCCAAACAACGTGGTTGTTAATGGTGTCTAGCAGAGTTAGTGTGCTGGGGCAGTGGTGCTGCTCCTTGGATGTGGCGTTCACAAGGGTGATCCTGGAGAAGCTGGATCTTTCTGTGGCTTGGGGAGTACCTATGCAGGGTAGCATGGAGGTTGCTGTCGTCTTCCATGTTTTGGGGAGGAGGTGTCAGGCATTTAGCCTCTCGCCCAGCACGTGGGTTTTATGATTCCTTTTTCTAGTAGAATACAGTTTGGGTTCCTTTGTGCTGTGAGTCTCAGTCAGCAAGTGGCAACCCACTGCAGAGCAGACACTGAGGGTGAGCAACAGTTGCCAGAACAAATGCAATTGTCGGTGGTCTCTGGGGGCTGCAAGTGCTCTCTGTGGAAGCTGTTTGATGTTACTGACCTCACAATGAATCAGGAGGGGGAAGGAGGAAACTTGCGCTCAGCACTGTCTGTCTAAGTACATCTGCTAATGACCTGTGCCTGGTAAGGTGTAAATGTATGCACAGTTCAGCACTTCAGAAAGTGCTCTCCCTTTACAGACATGCATGCACACTGCTACTCTATTTTTAATAGGTACGCTCTTTTCATGATGTTATACAGCTCCAAAATTCTACCCAGATTAACAGTGAGAAAATAAATGCTTTTTGTTGCTGCTGGCTTCTCGATGTCCTGGAGGAACAAGAATGGTACTGGTTTTAGTTTGCTTTAGACTGTGCAGGTGAGCACCTGCTCATCCGTGTAAGCCCCTGACCCATCTCTCCTTTGGCTACCAAATCAACTGCTGGGACAGCTATGTGATTTCCCTGCTTTTGTCCAATATAATAAAGGCAACAAGCTCAACCAGTTTACAGCACATGCTGTCTTCCTGACCACAAAGTAGCTTGCTTTGTGTGCTCCCAATAAAAGGAGAACATAAGGACCTGTTTGGTAATATTGTCAGTACGGTCCCTTAAACTCCATGGGTTCATTCTTTGCACACCAGCTCCGTGTGTCACAGGTCTCTGCTGACTCCAGCAGGACAGCATGTGGGGAGGAGAGTCAGCTTGGTAAGTTGCCCATGTACTGCCTGTCTGTACTGTGTGTCTGTGGTGAGGTGTTGGTAGCAGGGGTGGCCTCTCTGAGAAGAGACCAGGGGCTGCCCCATGCCAGACACAGCCGGAACCGTCTCTGCAACAGACCCACTGCAGGGCACAACTGACTCCACCAGCGAAGCTGGTGGCACCTCTGTGAAAACATGTTTAAGAAAGGGCAGAATGCTGCACAGGCAGTGAGGAGTGAGGAAAAAGAGTGTGAGAAACAGCCCTGGGAACCCCAAAGTCAGAGAAGAAGGAGGGGGAGGCGGTGCTCCAGGCACTGGAGCAGGTATTTCCCTGCAGCCCATGGAGAGGACCACAGTGGAGCAGGTATTTCCTGGCAGCCCATGGAGGACAATGCCACAGCAGATATCCACAGTGCAGCCCATGGAGGCCCCCATGCCGGAGCAAGTGGACATTTCCTGAAGAAACTGCAGCCTGCGGAGATCCTACATAGGAGCAGGTTCTCCTGGCAGGAGCTGTAGCCTCCATGGAGAGCCCATGCAGGAGCAGATTTGTCCTGAAGTACTGCAGCCCATGGAAGGATCCATGCTGAAGCAGGGGAAAAGTGTGATGAGGAAGGAGTGGCAGAAAGGAACTCTTATGGACTGACTGCAACCCGTTGTTCCTCATTCCCTCTGCACTGCTTGGGTGAGGGAGAGGAGTTGGAACGAAGGAGCAAAATTGAACCTGGGAAAAAGGGGTGGCGTGGGGGAAGATGTTTTAGTTTTTGTTTCTCATTATCCAAATCTGTTTTAATTGGCAATCAGTTAAATTAATTTTCCCCAAGTCCAGCCTGTTTTGTCTGTGACAATACTTGGTAAGTGATCTCCCTATCTTTATCTTGACCTGTGAGCTTTTCCATCTTATTGTCTCCTTCTGTGCTGTTGAGGAGGGGGAGTGAGAGAGCACCTGGGGGGGTATCTGGCTAAGGTCAACTCATCACAGCAATATATGATTTTCAGTAGGAAGAGGGATCTGAAGTTGAGTTGTATAACTTTAACCAAGTAGCATAAATTAAATATGCTTGTGTCTATATGGAGCGTAGAGTGTTCAGATTTGGCACTCTCCAGACATTAAGGTGGAGTATATGTTATAATGCAACAAATTTGGTCCTTCCCTCACTTCTCAAATCAAACCAGCCAGGACAAACACCACTTCTTCCCCCTTGCCTCTCTTCCACCCTCCCTTTGCCCTGCCCTTTATGGCCCTTTGCAAACCTGTGTAAGCAGTGGCAGTCCCAGCTGCCTCACTAAAACCCTGCTCTCTGCAGCAGCCTTTAAAAGGTCAGCCACCGTGGGCCAGTGGTGGATGTTTTTGCATGACTCCTTTCTCTTTGTCTTCATACTCTTTCCCTCAGTTCCTTGTCACACTCTAAGAAAAGCTCTTGAGGGCCACAGAACCGGGGGCAGGTTTGGCCTCAGAGAAATTTAAGTACTATGTTTCTGTCTCTGTAGATCCCAGATTGTTGCTGTCTGTTGCTGTAAAGTGTCAGACTCTGTATTGGTTGGTAACTAACAGCAGCAACACTTAACGAAGTTGAGTGAGGATGATGTCTAAGCATTTCTCATCCTAAGGAGCTATCGTGGCAGCTGTGGAAGGCTCCTACAGTCTGGGTGTGCTCTGAATAACCTCTCTCACTATGGTTCACATTAAAAATTTTGATTATCTGTCAAAGTGCTGCTCCCCTTCTCTTGAGCTATCAGAGTTGCAACACTCTGTAGAAGTCATTTACTTGCCAGCGGTACCGTTAGCCCTTTGTGAACAATTAAGCTGAGGTCGGAGGTTGTAATATATCAAATTTGCGGACCGTATTAAATTTTATTTTTACTGAAAGGAACTTTTTGTCTCTTTTATCAGGAGGAAAATTAAGCTGTGAACTCGAATTCCATCAGGCTGTCTACTGTGAAGCCCTGTGGCTTTAGCAAAGGGGCAGCAGTGGTCAGAAATGACACTCAAAAGGTAAATTTATTTCTTTTTTATTAAAAAGGATAAGTTATGACCTGTACAGTATATCTTAAAGAAGGAGAGAAGTTAACACGGTACACTGTATTTTCGCATTTCTTTTAAAAAGCCTGATCTTGCAACATGCAGAGAAGTTCTGGCTGGGAGGGAAGGGGGTGCTGAGCTACCACTGAAGTTGCAGGGTGCGGATGTACTCACCCTCCACGCCTGCCCCACTGGCAGCAGCCTCAGTTTCTGGCTATTACATAGAATGTTAGAGGTTCTCTTCTGGTCTGAAAAGGGCATGGAAGTGTGAGCTAAATATTCTGCCGAATTATAAATAGATGAGGGGTTCAGGATGGGCTTTTGGAAAAGATTTTCTGTTTGATTCTGCAGTTCAAAGTTTCTTGAGGTAAAGTTTTTAAAACCTTTGAAAACACATCTTCGGTGTGGGCCTGTTCTCTTATCAAACCCACTAGGAGTTTTGCCATCTTGGATCACTTCAAAAAGTTCTGTTCAAATTTACTGCCTACTGAATTTTTGCCATTCTAAAGAACTGATAGTTAATAAATGGAGATAAATTTATTGTAAAACCAAACTACAGTGAAACCCTGTGTCATTCCCTGGTTTCCAGAGAACAGACCTTTTGGGATCTAAACACGAAGTTAGAAACTCCCAGATGTGCTGGATATCTGGTCAGCACCCAGCAAGGCTGACGTTGCCTTTCACCTCTCCGGGGCTGTATTCTATAGTTTAGGGGAAGGATTGTCTTTTGGACCTAAACATGCAAGTATGTGCTTGTTCTTTTCATATGGGTATAAGATAGCCCTTTCTGTCTTGCACATGTATCAAAATACATGTGCGAGCCTCAGTAACTTGCATGCTGATTGTATTGCTGTTTACACAACCTGCTCTGTTTGCATGCATCTGGCCAGCTGTGGTTTACACATGGACATGTTTGATTTTGCACGCAGTGGCTGATGGTATCAAATTAGGCTGCAAAGATCCAACGACCTTTTCATTTTTGTGTAAGATTATAGGTTTGCCCTGCTATATTTGGCATGCATTTCTCCTCCCTTCTTTGCTGCACGGTGTTACGTTCCACTCATCCAGATCTCCCGTGTTTCCACCCTAAAGAAGGTGGAATTTCAACAGCAAAAGAAGGGATTCTATTGTGCTCTGTATAATTTGAAAAACACCCTATGGGATGAATTGTGCAATTTTAATATTCATTATCTCAAATGTAGACAATAGAGTAGACCATAGTAGGAAAGACTGATTAGCAGATCACTGAAGATAGTTTTTTCAACTTGTCACATTATTTGGTGATAAGCGAGTAAAACAGTTTCTCGAGACCTGCATCTTTGGTATTCAAAAATGCAATGTAATCACTGTGTGGGAACCATCCTTCAGTAAACACATACATGGGAGCTCATGAGCCACGCATGGACAGAACTGACTTCCTTTGTAAGTCTTAGGCCTTACTGGTTAGCAGCTGAGACCAAAAGATTTCTGTTGCTCCCTCCAACTCTAAATGAAAGACTGGTTCAGAACGGAGAAGCGAAGGGGAGCATGCAATCAGTCCATAAAGTGAATGGTAATGTTTTAATTACAATTCTATTGTTATTCTTCCTATTTGGCTGTTTGGGGTTGTGTAGTTTGCATATTCATTCCTTTAATTCTCACAAAGGTTTTGTTGTTGTTTTTTTTGTTTGGCAAAAGTTTGACTCCAAGAAGAGGGCAAACTTGCCATTAACAGACTATAAGTGAAAGAAAGAAAAAAGGGCTGTTTCCCCTACATTCAGAGATTTCTGTGGGGTAAGGATACAAGGCGGGTGTAATTTTGTGGAAATAGAGATACAAAGATTTTTTTGTAGAGAATTGCAAGTGAAATTAGGTGTGGCAGCACAATTTGGGAGTGTAATAAATTTTAGCCAAGCAAAAAACTCCTCTGTCACCCAAAACAATAAAAATGAGCTGATAATTTTTATGAAGTCTGCACTACTTGCTGGTTCCCTTTTTCAAGTGAAGCTTTCCAGGGCATTCATTCTGTTAAAAACTTTCATGAAATACAGCACTACCTACTGCGTTAATTCCTTTCCCACAGAAGACATGTATTCACAATATTTTGTGTTTGTTTCTTTTTAGCAAATAACATGTAAATCATAGCAGAATTCCAGCTCCTGTGAAAGAGACATGTTTTTGCTTCGCACAACCTTTATATCTAAGGAAGTAAGTTGATCTCCTTGTAGAAACACTATCACAACTATGACTTTCTTGACTAGTTCTTTATGTCCTTCTGTCAAGCATTATTTTCATTACATGGACACTTCTCAAGGTTTTGTGTCAGTATGGATTAGACTTATAAGACCGTACTGAGACAGTGCACAAAGCTGCAACGTCTTCCATCTCCATGGCTGCTTTGAGAGGAAATGGGATTCCACTTCTTGCTCTGAGGTCAGGACAGTGTTAAAGGTCTTTCTTCAAAACTAAGCCAACCTCAAGTATTCTTGGGAGATGCACATGTACTGGAGCAGACTGGGGTAATGCATGAGCATAGACCAGGGCTTGGAAAATGGGGTTAAGGTTGGTTTGAGGAGTGGTTTTTTTCATTGTGGAGTTAAAGCCGTAACAGTCAATTCAAGCAGCAGCATTCTGATGCCTTCTCAGAATTACGGTGTTCTGTGCACCTACTACACATGATCAGGCCATGGGAGGAGTCCACTGCAGACTCCACTCATATAAGCTGTCTCCAGCTGTCACGAGAGATACTGAAAAGCAAGTTACCATCACAGGTATTTCCTGCTGCTGTCAGATGATGTGTAGTGACTAAAAGGGTTGCCAAGGTTGAGAAAAGAACAGGCTGCAATAGCCAATATTTAATAAGTGCATCCTGAGATTTTTCAGAGTAATTTCCATATTTATACATACTATATTTTAATATGGCTTTGCTTGCCCATCTACTTTTTTTTACTAGCCTATGCTGTCTCCAGGCCTGAGAACTTTGTCTTTTCATTGTGTTCTGTCTCACAAGCATAGTGTAATGACAAGCCAATTCCCTTGCTTCCTAGTTAATGAATAGTCTCTAGGTTTTTTTCAGGCAGGAGTGTTAAAGAAAGCCTAGCTTTCAGCTATTAAAAATATTCAGTGATATTTATGACAGATTTTCCACTTCTTTCCTGCTGCACATAATCTTCAAGATCATTAAAGGGAAATTCTGAGATTTTCCATGCTCAGTGCTAATGTAGCACTTGTTTCATAATGAAGCTTGAAATGGTAGGGTTTTGCTCTGCACACGATTAATGCTAAAGTCCACATCCTTATCTGATAGAAAACACCAAGAGCTCCACTGAAGTAAATGAAGTTAGGATAATTTGCATCGGTTGAGGACGTGGCCCTATATCTGGTTGACATTATCATGCCTGCTACAGTATAGACACCAGCTGGGGTGCTGTTGTTTCATTCCTATGTGGGGTAGGAAGGGCCTCAATGGGGGACAATGAAAGTGGAGAATGGCCATTGCTAGCACAAGTTAGGAATGAGCTGTTTGAAGTATAAGAAGGTTGAAATAAAAAGGAAAACTCACCATAACATAGTGAGATGCAACTGAAAGGACATGAACTTAGTGAGGTTGCTTTGCTTCATGTTACTCTAGAGGGATTAGTGCTCAGAACAGTTCCTCCAGCCCATGTCTGTGATCAGGGGTGGGAAACTTCTCCCATGCCCTGGGATTTTCAGGTCAAACTAAACTGCTTAGGGGCTGTACCTCAAAGCCAGATGGAGGCTCTAACTACTACTGTGCAAAATGCCCTGTTTCTCAGGTGGAGCTGGCAGGAACCAGTTCTTCAGCAGCTGCGCTGGCTTTCTATTTGCATTTGGATGAAAACCAAGAGGTTGCTTTTTTTCTCTCTGACTTTGAATATAACTCTCTCTCCTCCTTAGAGCTGCCCTACTTCTTAAACATTGATGCTGTTTGCAGTGCTGTAGCTACCTGGTTCTGGGGTTTTGTTTCAGAACACTCATGCCATAATATTCTCCACTGGAGGAGTCTTGCTGGAGGCACTGTCTCCCCTCCAGCTCCAAGGAGAATGCATCTTGTCTCTGTGGCACAATGGAAACTTCTGGGATTGTCACTCTGTCCAGCACGCCTGAAATAGCTGTAAAATATAGTATGCATTTTTAGTAGGTTACAGCTATGTTCCTTGAGCTGAAGGAAGAGAGCCTATACAGCAAAAGAAATAATGTTTTTAGTCAACTCTTTTTTTTCCCCAACTAAATTTTTGCAGTAGCTTTTCATCAGTAATCTTCAATAAAATAAAAACCTTATAAATACTTGATCCAGCTGCTGTTAAAATAAGAACAGAATTCCTATTGAATTGTATGAGGCCAGACTGGGGCTTCAAGTGAAGGTCAATACAATTTTTAGTTCCTTCTCGCTCCTTCTTGCCCGATCCAGCAGTTACACATAAGAAAGTTGGCCAGCTGTGAGATGGCGATTCAAGAAGGATGGGTATGCCTCAGAATCTATTGCTCCAGCTGTCTCAGGCTGTTCTGGGGAGCCAGAGGTTTGTGCTCTTCAGCCCAGGGATAGGGAATTACAAATGTGTGCTGAAATAGAAGCCAGAGTTCAGGGTAAGGACACAGTAGAACAAAGCCCATTGGTATGGGAGAATTATAATAAATGGCATGAAAAAAGCATGATCATTTCAAATTCTTGCCAAATGTGACTTGTGATTTTCACTTTTCTTGGGAATACTGCCTTGCTACCAAAAAAAAGAAAAAGAGAGAAGCTGGTGATCTCTTTGGAATTAAAGGTTTAGGGTATGACATGGGGAATTAGACATGGGCTTCCCATTAGCAAGAAAGTTGACCTCCGTGCATAGTTCTGAAAATAAACCCTATCTCCAACTCAGTTGGGTTTTTTTCTTCCACTGAAGAACAGGCATAGATGTCACTGAGGAGGAGAGTAGATCTCATGGTTGGAAACTTTTGATGTCGTTTTCAAATGCAGTTGTAAAACTGAGTGATGACATGTAGGTGTCCACACCCAAAATATTTACAGATCAAACTGTGTGGGTGCCTAGCTTTTATGGCAGCAATAAAATATTGCTTAGTATTTCCTGGTAAATTTTTAGGCCTTGGTAATTATTATTAAAAAGAGGGGGAAACAGGAAGCTATAGCAGAACTGAGAGTATAATTCATAAGCCCTGCTTTTTACCATGGACTTAGAGTCAAAATCCTGTTCTGTAACATTCAGACCCCTCAAAAAATCTTTATCATAAGCATGTGCTTTTGGCAAGTAGCTCCACTGAAGTCTGGGCAAGTGGTGATGACACTTTGAAGTCAACAGGAGCATAAGGTGGCAGTAAAACATAATGTGCAGAACGCTAAATTGGGACGCACATCATCAAGTCCCACTGCAGCACTGGGCATGATCTGGATTCTCTCAGCCTCAGTTTCCATCTGTGTAAGCAGCGATGGTCTCTTTTGTGAAGTTTTTTGACATCTGCGAAAGAGAACTACTGTAAAAAGACTTGCTTGCTTTTATGCATATCTTTAAAACAAAGCTTAATGCTTCAGCCCTTTACTGAGTTGGGGTGAATGTGCTTAGCACTTTATGTGATGAAGCTGTAGATTACATAGGCAGTGGTTTGTAGTAAGAGCCTTATCAGTAACAAAAACCCTTCTGTCATTATCAGACAAGCAACAATCGTATTTTAAAATGGTTGCCAAATGTGTTTATTTGAAGATGGTTGTTTCTAGCATGGCTCAAACCATTGTGTGGCAAGTGTTCAATTGCTTCCTGCTAAAGCCAACATTTATAGCTTGGAAAACTCTGTTAGATAAATGTCAGTTTCTGCCATAATTTGTTGAATCAATACAAACTGAGTCAAAGAATCACAAACAGTAATGTGAAAATAAAATGATCTGTGTTATGGTTTTTAAGTAAATGATGATAAACTAATAAATGCCATTAGCTGCTGCCATTACTTTGTTGAATTTAGCTGATGTTACTGTGTTGACTTTAAAAGCTATCAGCTTAACTATATAAATCCATTTGACATGTCTTTATTCAGATAAAACTTTAATACTGCAAGTGTAGCAAATTAGATGCAAATGCTCTTTTTATTTTAAGTATATTTAAAGCTGCCTTTTCAATGCAAATTTTACAGGAAATCTCAACAAGCTAGGACAGACATCTTAGCTGTCAGCGTGCAGCACTTTCATTTCGGTCTCAGGCATGGGAGCTGCGTTTTGTCCCTGCAGACTGAGATAATTAAAACTACAGAGGGATGGTTTTAAATATACATGATATACAGTTACTTAAATTGTGGGATAATGCATAAATGCAGCCCTTAACATTTTTGATAGCACAACACTGACCAGATAACATAGCAGAGTGGATTGTAGAGAAAAAAATTATTTTTGTCTAAACAGTTTAATGGTTTTCTTACTTTTCACCCGAATTACTGTGGAGGCACAGAAATACCAGTTCAAAACCTGGGCTGTGAATGCCCTCATTAAAAAGATACTGATACCATTAACTTTTTTTTTTTTAAATTTTTTTTTTAAATTATACTTTAACGTCTTTGGTTTTGAGCAGTCCATAACCTCCTTGGAATACATATCTATTTCAGCTTTCATTTGCTGAACCCCCTGAATGAGTTTATCCAAACAATGTGAATTTACTCAGATCTTTTTAAAATCCCACATCTCTTGTGGTTGATAAAGCTGACTTTAGCTAAGAAGAGTTGGATCAGGGTGATTTAAATTTCACAGTGAAAATGATAAGGGCTTTACTAGAAATAATAAGCACATTCAAATACTGTCATGGGCAAACAGTTGAATGTGCAGTGAGAAATTTGGCAAGGCTAGTCTTTTTCAGTGTTGATTTAATGAGGTAATGGATAGTAAAATAGAAAAAAAGAGACTTGCATTCAGAGGTAAACTTATGTTAATTCCATATCAGTAGTTTTATAAAGCTTTATTCATTAAAAAGCAGCATTAATACTCTAATAACTTTTAAAATGTCACGCTGTTTAAAAACAACAAAAACCTCAAACCAACCCACCAGCTAGGGAAGAAGAGTCTGTTTTGGCAGCTCTCTACAAACTGGCTGAGTGATACCCTATTATTGTCAGGAACCGCATGTCAGTTTGTTGAGCCTGAGGATAACTTGTGTTTCAGGGAAAGAAAAAGAAAAAAAAAACCCACCACATCCACTTAAGCTCCAGGGCAAACAATAATGGTCCACAGTTTAAAATCGTTTTGAACATTTGCTTGTCCATTTAAACAACACAGAGCCTCACCTTTCTCATTCAAATTGGGTGGGGAATCTGCGGAGCCCCAATTGCAAAGAAAGGCTTGTCTGGAGCTGTTACATTTGCAGGATCAAAAGGTTCAAATCTATGAATCCAGATGTGCTTTTGAGTGATACGGCCAGCCCGGCTATTGAATAGGGCGGGCGGGCGGGGAGCGGGAGAGGGGCAGCACGGCGAGGAGCAGAAGGCGAGATTATTTTTTGAGGCGGTCGTGCAGACGCTTTATAGCCGTCATTAACGGCGTTTGTGGAGGGCAAGGAACTGGCATCCAGAATTAGTGAGCTCTGTGCAGCGAGGCATCTGGAAAAAAAATAAATCTACTGCGTATGGCACTTTCAAGAAGGGGCGAGAGAGAAGAAAAGGGAAGAAACATCACCGTGTTGCCAAAGGGCTGAGGTTAAGAATCCCTCTGTGCAATTTAACAGTTTTTAATTCCTACATTTTAATGCCTCGCAGGCCATTGTGTCAGTCTACTTTAGCTCCTTCAAGGAGCCATCTCACCGCTGCCAAGTGGATTAGCTTTCCGAGGGGCTGCCGGCTCCCTCCTGCTCGGGGACTGCAGCCCTCACCTCCTCCTGCGCATACTCGCTGCTGCTCCCCACGCCGTGCTACTCGCTCCACCCCCAAATTTGGGCTTCCGAAGTGCCAGCACCGCCCGCTGCAGCGGCCAATGCCACCGCCTGACAGTCCCTGAGTGGGATAAGCTTTGTTTTTCACAGGTGCCCCTATGAGCTTGCTTTGCTTTTTCTTTCTTTCTCTCTTTCTCTCTTTCTCTCTTTCTCTCTTTCGAAAGGTGGTAAAAACCTAATAGCAGGCTTCTCGCCATCAGCGCAGGGCAGAAGCGGTCATTAGCAGACAGGCAGAGATCAATATTCCTGCCCAACCTTTCTGGTTGCAGTTCCACTCAGTAATTATATAGCTGTTATAAAGCCATGAATAGCGTGTATAAGCGAAAACTAATCTCTTCAGCTTATTTCCACAGTTAATGACCAGAGAACTACAACTGACTTTGTCACTGACAACTTCTTTGTGGTTGGTAAACAGATTTGGTAGGAATAAAATTATTCTAAGGTTAAAAATAAAAAACAAACTTACCAGCTAAATTCCCCCATCCACCATCACACACATATTTCCTGCATTTGGCTCATTACCGGACAAGTATGTCCTTTAAGACCCAGAGATTAATGAGGCATTTTACGAGACTAATACATTTTAAATTTTAACACTGGAGTTAGCATCTCTAATTGTACGATTATACGTTCGTTTAGATTTTTTTAAAGATAACTAATCACAGGTGACTAGAACTGTGTGAAGAGGCAGAATTTATGTTTCTCCCGCTGCAGGAGTACTAAATCATGCAGGAATTGAAATTGTTTTCCTTATGACAGATAGCTCAGGCAAGATTAGTCAGTCACTCTTTCAGATATAATGCTTTTTTTATTACGCATACTTTATGTGGCACTATTATATTTGTAACGTATATTTCTGCATACAGCAAATTAACTATTGTGTAATGCAAGGACCAAGAAAGAGTATCATTAGTTCTTGCTATCCCGCAGTTTTGAGCAGCTGGTGAAATACATACCAATCATCCAACAGCTAGCTTCGTGTTAACATGTATAACAAAACCCGAACGATTCCTGTTTGACAGAACTTTACCATTTAGTAATAAATAAGGCTGAATTATTGATGGTGATAACTGCTAATATTATTATGGCCTCAATTAAGTGCTTTTTTCAGACACATTAGCAACAAAAGGTCTTCTCTTTGCTCATTGCTGGTTTTTTCAAGTTCCACTTTACATTAAAATCGAATTGATCAAACCTATTTGCCATTTCGCTGTGAGTGGATAACCATAATGGGTAATCTATCAGCATGGTGCTCCCCTTAAAGCTATTAACACCTTTTGTTGTTTTACTCAAGTTTCTAAACGTGCTGAGAGGTTCAAAAAGGCAAACCCTACAATCTGTTAGGATTGCACAGAGCTGTGACTTGTGGCACTCTTTTAATTACCATACTTTTTAAACTCTACGGTTAAATACTGATATTTCTGACACTAAGTAAGTCTTTATTTACTTATGAAGCTGTGAGACAGCTAAATTAAAGCTGATTAGCAAGATGGCAGCTCTGCTGCTTGCAGCTGAGGTGAGTTTAGCTGCGGCGTGGCATCTCCCCACAGCTCGCTGCTTGACTCTTACTCACTGGGGCTGAGATCACTCAGCAGCAAGGCAAATAAAGGGAGCTTAGAGTTTTTTGCCCTTTGGCAAATTGGCAAATTGTGTTAGTTAGATGGATATGTGTGTACAGCATGGAGCAGTCTGTTTGTTTGTGAGAGAGCTTTTATAAAAGGCAGAGGGAGATAATTTCTAGGGACAGGCTGTGTAGTGTGCATGCTTGGGGAGTTGTGGGATTACACTCATTAAAAAGTGAAAAGCTAATGAAATAATCAGAGGAAGACTGAATAAACTGGAGAATACAAATATGGACCGGCTGTCTCGGGAAGGTTCTCTCTCTTTTCACTTGGGTGTCTGGTGAAGATTTCTGCCCTTCTGGAAACATTCCTCAGGTTTGAGCATCTGGATTTTGGAGATTTGCCTTATTAATACTTGTATGGGGCTGAATGGCAAAAGATAGAGGGAATTGCTCGTTTACCTACTCACATCAAGCCTAGGCTAAGAGCCCTGTTTGTATAATGCTAATGCAATGGCCAAGTGAAAGTAGGTGGTTGCCTGTGTTTACCAGTGCATAACACTGGTAATGTTCTTGGTGACAATCTCAACAGAAAAGCTTGGACAGAATAAGCAGGGAAGTCCATTATTCCCTCACATGTTCCTTTTTTTTTTTTTTTTTTTGGTGGGGGTGGTGGGGGTGTCGTCTGTTCCTGTTTTTTTTTGTTTTTAATCGTCTCTGTTTAATTGCACTGCTAGTAGCATTGGTGAGAGTGTCCTACTTGTGGAGGAAGAGAAGCCCAGCTGGAGCCTTGTCCCCTCCATAGCTTGTGTTGTGGGAGGGAGCTGCTGTCAGCACAGAGCAGAAAGGCTCCTGTTCCACTGTGGGTTCAGGAGAAGTGGGAGCACCTCGGCAGGAACCTTTGTGCGGGATTTGCGTGATGCATGTAGGTTTGGTGAGAAAGCACAGTTCATTTTCCTTAATGGGAAAGCGAGAAGGTCTCTGCCTAGCAATCAAAACGCAGCCTTGGGACCATGCAAGCCTGTTGCCTGTGTCATTTCGTGTGAGAGTCTCATGAGTTCATTCATAATTATTCTTACATCAAATTCTTTTAATTGCAGAGTGCCACAAGTGAAGACAGGGATCCCAGTTCATTGCTGGCACAAGGAGAGTCAGTGCCGCTGATCTGAACCAGGTTACACCTTTTGTGACGTTAATGCCAGCAGTGGTTTGGGGCCTTTTGCTTATACTTATATAGTGAGTCAAAAGCAGGGTGAAATGAAGAAATATTTGTGTTGGCTTCAAAGCCAGATTGAAGATAAATTGCTGTTAAGCTCCAGTTCTGTCTAGCTGTTGATACATGTAATATGGCAAATTAATTAAAAGCTTATACTCACAATATATAGGGATTTCAATTGTTTTAAAGTGGTGGTTAGTCTTTCAGCAGCTAGACGATACACACGACTGAGTTATTCTAGTAGATCAGTGCTTTCAGAAGCGTATGTTTAAAGTAGTTTACCACACTTCCAGTTTCTTCACGTCAATCACCTTTTGTGCATTTTTATCTTGCGTTGAACAAACCAGAACTGTCCTTTGCCCATTTTATGAGTGTCCTGCCAAGCAGGGTATGAAGTGGGTCGATGACAGCTCATCCATCTCACTGTTTTTGAAAGGGATACTCCTACTGCACATCGTGCAGAGAAGCATTTTTTGAAGCCCACCCACCTCGTACTAGTCCCCCTTCAGGAGCGGTTGCATTTTCCTAAGGCATTTCTTGGAGGGGTAAACATATATCATCAAACAGCAGATTTCTTAATGGTACATAGTGATGATGTTGACTTTGCTCATGCTTCAGCTGCTGCTGTCTTAATATAGGCTGTTGCTCGTATGTCAGCTGGAAACAAAAATCAATAAGCAATGAGAATGGGAGTAAAGGGAAAACGAAGAAACAAAACGACGAACGCGAATTCGGTATCTCCCCTCATATAGTTTATTCAGCTGGTGTGCATGTTTCACCGTTTCATGGGATCTGCAGGTAATCCCACAGCCTCCTGCTCACATGAATCGAACTCTTCCCATTTTGTGAAGGAGGAAACTAAGGCACAGTGGTCGTGGTAGGCAACTGCTCTGACTCCCTGAGATTTCCCTCTAGGAAGTCGAAGCACCTTGCTCAAGGGCAGTCGTCGTCTGGGTAAACGTTCATGCCTACCCCGTCCTTGTCCCCAAATTGCCTGTACCCAGGCTGCCCAGACCTGTGTGTTTGCGGGCGCGTGACACCGCATTCGGTCAGGCAACAATTTTAAAGGAAGAAGCGCGCCCTTCTTTAAACAAAAAATCCAGGTGTCCAGCCAGCCCTCCGTGCCGGCCGATCGAGTTCCTGGAGCCGCTGCGTCCACCTCTGTCCCTCTCCGGGCGTGCGGGGTCGGCGGCGGGCAGCGTGCCGTGCCGTGCCGTGCCGTGCCGTGCCGTGCCGGCGGCCCTGGCGCCAGAGCTGGCCTGGCGCTGCCGCGGCGGACGGGGGGGTCCGGCGGCGCGGGCGCACCCTGCCGCGCCCCCCGCACCCTGCCCCGCACCCTGCCCCGCGCCCCCCGCCGCCGGCGGCGCGGACGTGCCCTTGGGAGGGCGCTGGGGCGGGAGCGGTGCCCTTAGATGACGAACGGTGCCGTCGGAAGGTGCGGACGGGGGGATCGTTAATGAAGAGCACCGGGGCAGCCCCGTCCGTGACCGACTACTCGGGCTTTTAGTCGCCGTTGCTGTGTTTACTGCTCCTTGACGTGCTACTGTTTACTCTCAGTTAAACTCTTTCCCATTAACGTAGCGCTCCGGCGCTGAATTGGTCCCCCGGACGCACCTCCCGGAGCCCAGGCGGACGTGCTCCGCCCGCTCGTTTCGGCACGGCCCCGCTGAGGCAGCAGGGCCGGACGGCCCGCCGCTCCCAGCGCGGGCCCGGGACCTCTCGGAGGCCCCGGGGGCTGCCGGCCCCGGCTGCCGCCCGGCCCCGCTCCCGGCCCCGCTCCCCGGCCGGCCGGCGGGGCGGCGCGGAGCCGCGGCGTGGGAAGCGTTGATTCTCGTCAGCCTGAATTTCACACCGGAGATAACAAATGCTTGAAACCCAGGCGCTGCTTGAAGGAGATAAACACATTTCCCCCCCTTAATTAAAACCTGTCTGTAAATTTAAGCGGAGAGGGTGGCTATAATAAGTTTTGAACTGGTGACAAATGTCAACAGCAAAAGGCCCGCGATAAGAAAATGTCAGATCCGTATGCGACGGCATGTGTCCTCACCCTGCAGTAAGCTGGAGCATTACGTCTTGGGGCTTCACGGTCGGTGTTTGTGGTTGACACCAGATAGTTTGAGTAAGCCGTAACGGGGGATTCCAGGGAAATGGAGGGAGCCCTGCTAGAAGAGAGAGTGGTTTGGGCATGTCTCGTAGTGGAGCTGGGGGCTTTAAGCGATTTTAAATATTTGGTCTTTTCCTAAACTTCTCTTTTGATTCTTTTCCCTAAAAGAAAGCACTTCAACGTACACACCATGTACATTGATGTGTCCAGTATATCTATTCCAAAACTGACAACTGAAGTGACATCCCCCTATAGAATAAGCTCAGATTTCTTTAAAAACTTGCTTTGTCCTTCTCCCTCAGTTCTTTGCTAGTCACATCAGGGACGCTGTAGGCAATTATTTGAAGGACCCAACCTATTCTGTGAGGTACATAATTAATTCTGGTACATTGTGTGGGTGTGTTTTATACTAAACACAAGAAAGCTAATGAAAAATGGGAAGAAAACAGAGGCAGTGGGATTCTGTTCCTTACTGGAGATCGATACTTTTACACCAGAAACTGTGGGAAATTCCTGGTTTTGAATCAGTCAACAGTGCAATTGCATTGTAGCCTTTTTTTCTCTTCTCTTCATCCAAGTGTGCGGTATGTTAGTGAGGTCCAGATTTACTAACTGCATTGCAGCTGGGAGGTTCTGCATGGGAACTGTGGCTGGCCCAGCTGCTCTGGTAGCTCTAATGCTGCAACATTTTCTCCTCGCAGAGGAAGCACAGAGGCAGTGACTTGCCTGCCTAGGAACAAGCATCCAGTTTCTTCTCAGAAAAAAAAAAAAAAGTGTCTTTCCTTCTTCCTTTATCATCTCTACTGAACTTGCCAGAAATGCGTTTATCATCAAGGTGGATTTGTGTCTTTTTTCATGATAAAGACCATCTCATTCAGATAACCTGCTGAGGATTCACAGATTTTTGGACACTCCTGACTAGTCCTTTATTTAAAGTAGTAACTAAAAATGGCATGTCTGCTGATCCCCATTTGGATCCATGGGCCATCCATTCTGACATCGCAGAGAGATGGTTTAATTTGAGTGGCTGAGTATTTATGTACCAAGACACGAACTCCATCTCTGGTTCTGGCTTGGGTTTCCATGACCAGGTCTTTAGGACTTACCTGGTTGGTTATTAGGTATGAAGCCTTAATTTTTTCACAATACTTACGTACATGCGACTACAGTAGCTACTCAAGAGAGCAGATCTGCATGCCCTTTCTGATGGGGTCAGGGTGCAGTCTGCTTTTGTGAGGCATCATTAAAAAAGATGGCAAAAACATTTTTTTTTTAAAACAATGTAAGTTTAGAATTTCCAAATTCCCCTCGAGGTTTGTGATGTTCAGTGGCTATATGTAATCATTTTTTATGTATCTATTTTACAATTTTTTTTCTTCCATTAGATTAGCTCCTGTTACATACTAATTATCTAAAAAAATTACATTATTAGGTATTATTTCAACTTGAAACAGTAATAAAGTCATTATTTCAATTATTTAAAGTAGAGCTACATGAATGATTCAAAGTGAAAAATTTATTTGATCAACTTACCTTCTTCTGGTAATTGCAGTATATCTACAACTGTGTTCAAATGTCTTTAAATTTATTACTAGACAAATACATCGTGCATGTTTTCCTCACTGAATTGATCATAATTGTGAAACTTTGATCTGGAATGTAGGTGGCTTATTTCAGACTGTCCAAATAAATCAGAAGACATTGTGCCTGTTCTTGTAAGGTGAGCCTTATAAGTACTGTGCAAATTTAAAATCTGGTTCCAATAAGTGGTTGTGTTGTACTGATTTGCCTTTTAAATTCACCTTCTGTGAAAAACAGTGAAATCAAATCATCTGAATGTGTTTAGTAAGTAAACACAAGAGTCATAAAATGACAGAAGTGATTCTATTTAAAAATTTCAAATAAAAATTAATAACATTTTACTTAATTTTGCACTTGCCTTTAATTGGTTTCAGTTAAAAAAAAAAAAAAAAAGGGTAAAGATCACAGGGAAACTGTGGGGTGCTTACCTTGCTGTCCTGGAACTGCATAGCATGAGTTTTGGATGCTATGCAAGTTGTCTTTCCATTCACTTTCAAAGACATGGAACAAGGTGCAAAGCAGTTGCCTTGTACACTTTGTCAGCTCAATAAACCCCAGGCTGTGGTTTAAAGAAAGCAATGCATTCACTAATTTTAGTATCTGTGCAGCTCCTAAAATGTCCGTTGCCCTGTTGCAGATCCTTAGGAGTCTCATCTGATTTGAAAATCCTTCCTCTCTTCCTAAGTCTGTTCCAAGAAGTTCCACTGAAATAGCAGGTACTTACAGACCTCCTGCCCATCGATTCTCATCTCTTGTTATCATGTGCAACCACTTTGTTTCATCTTTTTCATACGCTTATGGTCAGTCATCTAAACAAAGCAATAGCGTTAACTTTCCCTGACTGGATGAGCACACTACAAACGAGCACTCTGCGTACGTGCAGTGCACTTATTTCTTGGTGGTGCTTGCGTAGAGCAGTGCAATGTTAGGGTTTTTTTTCAGGACTAGCTGCGTGCTGTAGCAACCCAAGCGATGTTTTTCAAAGTAACCTTAGAACCAGATGGCTGGTGAGAGCCAGTGTCTGAAACACTGGAATCATGGGCGACAGCTCCGGGGGAAGGCGGAGGAGCAGCAGGCCCAGCCGTACAGGTGCGGGAGCGCTCCCAGCCAGCTGCTGGCCAGAGGTGCCCGGCTCTGGCGGTGGCTGCAAAAGTGGACAGAAGTTGTCCTCAGCGGGGCACGGGAAGCAAAGGGGCATACTTTGTCAGGCCTGTCATGGCTGCGAGAGAGTTACGGGACATTAATCCTTTTGAAATGCCTTTACTAATTCTTGCAGTTTTGTTCCTGTGAGCCCGAGTTTCTCCTCCCTTGAAGCCTACACGTTTTATTAGGTATTGTAAGTGGCTACACCTGCAGTTTTAAATGACTAACACAAATGTTGTAATGGTCACGATCAGTCAAAGAAAAAGTTCAAAGTTCAAAGGTCAGTCTTTTGTAACTGGTGAGGAAGAGCTACGGGATAATAGCTTGTTAATGTTATTTACCTCATTCAGCTGAAAAACTTTCTGTACGACTCTGCTGTGTCAAGACATTTACGTGGGCAATTCTGGGCATTGTCATTTGAATAGGGGTTAAATTATTCTGTTTTGTCATTAAGTGATCCTTGATTGGCAATCCACTACACAATGGGTGATCATTAGGGAAAGGCCATAAAACTGTTACACCATTTAAGAGTGAATAGTGAATGAAGCCAGATATCTCCAGGACCCGTTCCCCCCCTCCCCAGACTACAGCTGCCGCAGAAGCAATTTAAAGCAGAAACGTTTAGAGGCTTTGAACAATTTGGAACAATCATTTCTTTAGTATGCTTCCTTAATTTGTTTTGAAAATATTTACACTGAAGTGAACAGTGGATAAACCTGCTTAGAGTTACCTAAAGCACATCTAGTATTGTCAGGTCTCCTGATTTTATTGCATCAGTGTAAGTGGTACTTTATTTAAAACCCAGGCTGTTTGAGTACTGAGACTGTATCAGAACGTTAGTCTTAAAAATAAAAGTGAAAGAAAATATTGAAAATGAGGCAAAAGCCCAAATAAAATGAGAACTTGAGAATTGGATGACCCAGACGGAAGTGCAACTTGCTTAATGAAAATGCCTCTAAATCCAGAAGCTAATGGTGTTCAAGGCCTGAGCCATGGCTGTTGTGGGCCCTAGGCTGATGGCCACCACTGAGATCCAAACTTACGCTTTCCAACCCAAAGTACTCTGTTCTGTCAAGGAATATGACAACAGGCCTTGCAGTCTACTGCAAATCACTTAAATTGCTGTAATGCTTACGTTAGGCCAGAACCAAGTTTGTACAATATGTAGCTTAGTAAGGGGGTGGTTCTGCTGTAGTTAGACCTGTCGAAGCAGGGCTGCTGTGCTCCTCTCCTCTTTCCCCAGCATGGTCCTGGCCCTGGCTCCTGTCTGACCCCCTCTTGAGCCATTTCATCCCACTAGAGGAGCAGGGAGGCACAGGACAGGAGCTCAGGGCTTAGATAGGACAACTGTCTGGTCCTGACTTGCATCGGTTAAGTCATCATGGGACCAACACATGAGAAGGTACTCATGCTATAGATAATCGACGGCTTCCACCCAGCTTTACTATCCCTAGTTTTTGCAGTCATGATGCTCTAGGTGACCCCTGGGGACTGGGTTTTCTAACAGCTGTCCAGATAGTTCCAGCCATGCTCTTGGGAACGGTGATTTTTCCATGACTGAAAAGCCAATGTAGCTTTTAACTAAAACTGCAGAGCTAATTAACTGCTTAGTGATTTGTCCTTGCTTCTTTATATTCCAATTACAATTGCAGCTCATCTCACATGAGAAAGAACATACTCTGTGTCCTGCAAAGAGACTTATTTTTTCAACTACAATTAAAGGTAGGATTCTTCCCTAGTAATTAAAGATATGATGTTGCAAGCTGTGCAAGTGGGCTATAAACAGGCCACTCTCTGCTGGGGAGGCTGTGAACTGAGGCATGTTTTGTCTGTGTTTTCCTGTACCCCCAGATGCGTAGTTAAACGCTAAGTCTGCAAACATTCGCTCTTTAGCTTGACTTGGAAGGATCCATTGTCTTTCAGGGCCTTTGGAGAGTATCACGGTGACAAGTATATGAGATCAGATGTTATGCTGTAAATCTGCCTTTAAAAGGGAAAAAAGAAAAGAAATAGGAAAATGTCCACGTTTCTACATTGAAGTTCCAGCATAACGTCAAAGATGTTTTGAATAGCAATAGACAAAGGTGTTTTAATAGATTCCATGTATTTTCCAACATCTGAATTTCCCTTTAAACTTGTACTAGGTAAATGTTACTCAGTTGCCCTTTTAGAAAACAACAATTTGACTTTTTTCCCTTTTTGTATTCTGACAAATATTGGTCTTGATGAGTGTTAAGGGACTCAAAACGCTAAACATCAAAGTGCTCATTATCAACCAGCCAGCTGCACTCCTCGCCGCACCTCCTCATCACACACAAACCTGATTTTTTCTGTGGGGACCACCCCCCCCAGAGACACAGAACAAGTTCTTCTCTATGCTAACAGTGCACAACATTGTCAAATGATGTGTAATGATTTTATAATGTGAACTAATGCCACTAGGGACTGAACTGAGACTTCTGATTTCATTACACTCACTGCTGAGACTGGTTTGGAATATGAATTTGGGGCAAAGATAAAAGGCTATGTTCATGTCCTCTACCCATCAGCCCTCGACCAGTATTATTTGGCATGGATCCAGACAAGGATCCTGCCCCAGGTATCTCAGGAAAAAAACTTGTGATTTATGTATGTTGCTATAAAACACTGGGAGTGCAAATAAGTACCTTTTACTAAGTAAACCTTTGTGCCATGATTGAAATCTTAACATAAGTCAGGGGAAACTTCCCTGCTGCGTCAGAATCAGGCCTTTGCTGGCCAAGGCAATGTTCATAAAAGCTGCTGTTTGTTATATTGGTCTGCAGAGTTTTTGTGTTATGATAGTTAGAGGTGAGATTTTGTTCTTTCTCTTTGTTTTTAATTGAAATAAATGTATTAGTTAACCTTTAATTTAGAGATAGCTCTAGAAATGTAAAGGCACTGTACCTATGTACACTGTGTACTAAATTTATGGTATATTCTGTTGAACTGAATAAAGACTTTTTATACAATGACAAAAACATAACCGAATCAGCAAATGGTGCTCCTTTACCTATTATTATGTGTTACCATGAAGCCTAGGATACCTGTCTGATTTAAGTGAGTTCATCTCTCTGTGTCCTAGGAGACTGTGAAAAATAGAAAAAAATGCCATACCATTTTTCTCTAGAATGGATAATATGAGAATTACCTTCCTTCTTCATTCTAAGGAAAAAAACCTCAGGCTTTCAGTCAAATTCTCCCCTACTGTAAGTATGTCTGGTTCTATTGTTTTCAACACAGTTTATCCCATTTGTACCGGCAGAAAATGTAGGCCATGCTGGTGACAGCAGGGAGATGAACACCCTGAGTATCTAGCTAATTTTCAAATGTAATCTACCTGCTAATGTGTGATATGGCAACTAAGTGTCCTTTATATACTCTTAAAGCACTTGAGATGCAGGAGGGATAGAAACTAATCCACCTTCAAAGGTAATTATATTGGGAATTACATTACTTCATGCAGTAAACTGTATTCAGCACCCTGCCCCTTTTTTCCAGCACTGTACCATTGCCACTATTTTAGATACGGGTAAGAGTTAATCATAAGTAAATTAAATTCAATATGTGAAATGGAAAGGAGAATCCTTACAAAGATATAAACCCATCTAAAATATAAGTGGCAATTAAGCTTGTTTTGTTTTGTGCTTATACATACTGGACAAATGATTTACTTTCATCATCTGATATATTTAAACTGTCTTGGTTGTAGGGGTCACAGCCACTGTGAGATGGGAGTAAAGACAATACTAATCAAAAGTAAACCATGCCACTTTTTTCTCTAGTGCCGCTAATCTTAATTGAATCAATCTCATGGCATATGTTGACAGTGAAAGATTGCTCGAACCTGGGAGGCCAAGCTGGACAGAGCTTCCAGAATAAATAAATAAAAAAAAAATCTTCCTTAATCATTAATTTGTTCATTCACTCCCATTTGCTTCCATTCTTCAATGTCTTAGAAGATGTACCCCATGCAACCTTCCTCTTCAGCAATCATTTCCAAGTGTTTCTCCCAATATACTCATGTGTTTTTGAAGAAACTAATTTGCCTGAGATGAATACAGCAGAGATACTTATCTTTTTTCTTTTTTTTTAAAGAGAAATGTAGTTGGATCTTACAGAATTGAGCACTTCGTGAAAAAGGATATAATTTCTAATGAGTTGCAACAGACCTGAGTTCATTTTGGAGCTGAAATATTCCTGTTAGAGGATATAAGGTAAATCCTACTTGGGCTAGGATGGAGTTGAGGAGTAGTTTACAACCTATTAATTGATTCATAGTTGTCCTAGTCCTATAAATGTAAGACAAAGAGGTGAAAACCCTTCGAAGTTGGTGGAAAAACTAGACAACCTCATGGCCTCTGGATCAGGTACCCTGCAAATATATCTGAGGGTTCCACAATGTCATAATAACAACAACCAATAAATAATTAGTAATATTCTATCAGATTGACTTTTCCTCAATGATTTTACTGAGGTTGGTAATGTGAAAATTCCTGTCAACTGTTATTTTAATTTTATTTTTAGTTTGTTGCCACTAAACAAGCAAACTATATGCACATACATGCGCCTCCTTCCCCAGTTTCCCAGCACTTTATATATATTGCATCATAGTTTTGTCAACGTTAGAAAATTGCTTAAACAAATTTGTTAACACACAAGATGGAGGAAGGCACTTAGTGTATGAGCTATTATTTCTGTTCCAGTCTTCATATCTGCAAACGTTTGTGTTTGCTGAATTGTGAGTGTGAAAATCTTAAAAATCCAAGACCTTAAAATGAAATGTGAAAGGGTAGAGGGATCCTTGCAGAATCAGGAACTTAAAGGCTACATAGAAGTCGCTCTAAAGATAAGGCTAGATTAGAGTTATTCTAACAAATAGTTTTAATTAAATAATGTTGGTAAGTGTGAAGTATAAGGAGAAAGGTTTTGATGAACAACACAGTGTTCATATTTTATGTAATCCATTATGGGCCCATATAATTTAATACATTGCTATATCGTGCATTAATAAGACTCATTGTATGCAATTAAATGGTAGTTGATGATGAAAAGCAGATTTACTGGCAATCTGCAATAAAATCTTTAACATAGTAGCAGAACCTTGCTAGAGATGTAATGGTTTGTGCTGAGCATATATCGTCTACGGTAAACATAAGTATAACAGTGTCTACATAACATTCACTTATTTTCCCAATACATTTATTCTGTCTATAACGCAACTCCATTTTATTATTCCATTTTATTTGGGTATGTGCAGAGTTACTCTCTGAAGAGAGATACACTCTTCAGTCATTCCTCAGGGATCAATAGCACTGTATAACTTGAACTTCTTCCCAAAGCAAAGAAGTCACTTGTAACTTCTTACTGTGGCATTTAAAAAGCCAAATCAAATCTAGTTCTCAGAAATGAAGAACCCTTTATGCTTTAGTAGCCTAAGCCAGTGTCATTTACAAAAAATACCAGAGAAATTAAATAGGAAAACCCCAAACCTTTCAAATGAAAATTAAATAATTTCATCCATGCTTAAAATCAAGACAGCATATTTGGTAAAGTCTCTTCCTCAAGCCTACCCTCTTTTAAAGTGCCATCTTGTTTTATTTTGATGTATATCTTTACAGCAGAATAATTAACGTTCTGCAAATCAGTGATGGTGAAGTTATTCTGAGGGCAATAAATCCACATGCACATAGTTTTGTGTTATAGAGATCATTTAAGTGAGTGTAATTTTAACATTTTGATGACAGTTTTAGGATCTTACCAAGCAGTGATAAAGCTAGCAGTTACACTATGTGATAATTCTGCCTTTCATTATAATGCAAAGTTTCTCCATACTAAATCAGGCCAAGATGCAAGCTATTACCCTTGGGCAAAATTCATTCATTATGCATGTACGTTATTCCTAAAATTATTGATAATACTTTTCATAATAGTTATTTTTTCATGCATTAACTTTTGCAGCTATATTAGTATTAAGGATACGTTTATTAGTCTTGAGTATTTCTTGAATAATAAATACCATCTCAGAGCCTCTTATAGTTTCTTTAAGTTGAAAGCTATTGTCAGTTATAATGCTGTAAGTCCACAGTGCAATTATGAAGTGGCCTATTAAGCTGTGTTTAAGGAAAACATTAGAAGGAGGGTAATGAATGTCCTGTGCGTCACTGCAGTTTAAGACACGGCCCAGAAACCTTTGTTTGCTATATGGGAAGACAGAAACGATGCTGCTGAGAATGATTACATTTCACAACTGTAAACTTGGTATCAGGCTTGTCATCTTCCTTTATACAATATGCGAATGTATCAGCTGCTCAGAAGAGTCAGCGGCTGAAGCCCTTGTCAGTGGGGAATTTCGGCAAGTCGCAAGCTGGGTTTTGCTGGCAGAGATGCTCGTTTGCAACACAGGAATTTGAGGCCCAGGCTACACTTTTAGTGGTGTCTTAGGCAGTTCTGAGGACATGTGGAGAGGAGTGACAATTCCCAAGTAATATATTTCCTTACCTGTTCGTTTATCGCCTTACTCTTGAGATTGTTGTGGTCTATGAGATTAACTACGTTGCAAACCAGCAATTTTCAGGGTGGATCTCACCATTTCTTTCTTTTTTGCCAGATGTTGCATATGAGATGATGTCATCTCCTCTGTCACTAATTGCCTTGTGAAGCCTGGCTGCGGGAGAGGCAACTCAATAGCATAAGAGGCAGCATGGCATAGGAAGAGGTTTTTGGATTGGTGGGACTGGGTATAGTTCAGGATACGTCCTGTATGCTGACAAGGCATTGTCTCTGTGGTGGGTGAAGGGCAGTCAGGTGATTCTTCTGTGGAGCTTTTGAGGTGCTATAGTGACACTTACTGTCACTTCCACTCTCATGAGTGGTGTACCCATGGCAGAAAATGGGGTGGGCTGGAGGGAATTGTCCCCAAGGTCAGCTCTGCCCTGCAGACACAGGCTGGACCTGGTGCAGGGAGCGGTGGCAGCTGAATGAGATCGCTCCGTTCCCTGGGTGAGCACATGGGAGGAGAGGAGAGACTCTCTCTCTTATATCTCTTCCCAAGCACATTTGCATAGAGGGTAGGTACAGTTCAGCCCTAAATCTCTGTATCAACATAGCTTATTGTTTAATTAAGAGACAAATTATTGTGTTTGGATTAGAAAACATGATGATTTCTTCCTTCTTCCTTTCTCCTGGCATATTTACTGGTACAGCATTGTGGTTTATTTTTTCATGTGCTGTCTTCTCCACAGGAACCTAGCACTCGACCTTTGCCTGGTCTGACAGCAGAGAGGTTTCGGTCATCTCAGTAGCTGTATGTGGGTCAGTCTCAGGAAAGAGTCCTCAACTGATGCTATAGAGGTCTTATTTAAAAGCCTGAGGACATGAGTCACGAAAAGGACATAGCATCAGCAGAAATGGTATTTACTCGTTTGTGGTTATAGAGTGGAAAGCCAGTACTGTGCTGAAGAGAGGGAGGTGCAGTGCAGCAGCAGGTGGGACTAAGGGAGCTACACGTCACCTTTACTCTCCTGGGAACCAGGAGTCATTCCAACTCCAACATGTGTATGTCCTACAAGGTGTCTTTATCTTCCCAGCATGCTCTACTTTGGCCTGGATTCATCTCACTTAATTTCAAGGACTTTCTATGACTATAGAGGCAGCCTAAGGCAACCAAGTGCCCCATGTAGGGAGCTAGCTGACAGTATACATCTAAATCTCTTTCCTTAGCCTACTTTCTTGCCTCCTAGTCAGGGATGTGGTTGGAATGAGATGAAGATGGGAAAAGAGCTGGCAGGGTGGCAAGAGGAGGCTTTTTCCCTCGTTGGCTGAATGGCTCTTATACCTCCTGCACATTTGAGGAGAAGAATAAAGGAGTATGAGTGGAAGTGAAAGCCATCCCTCAGCAGGTCCCCATGCTTCCTGTATCTCCCATCTATTTTTAATGTGACACCAAACAGCTGTTGTGAGAACAAGCAGAAATAGTCAGTGTTACTTCAGCTGATCAAGTAAAACTAGGGAAAGGTCTAGTGTTTGTTAGACGTTTTGTTATCTTCCAACTGTAAGAAGTGCTTTCTTTGGGGAGTAACTTCAGAGACTTGGATTTTCATGTTTCACTGACTGTAATAAATAAATCTGAATAAATCCAAACTTCAATGCCGAGGACTGAGTCAAACCCACTTATTTTTATACTGAAAATATCCTGGCATTAAAAGGCTTAGCATGTTGGGCTGTTCTGTTTAACAATGAGGTGAAAACCGGTGCAGATGACTGTGTAGTAACTAAAAAATGCTAGAACTCTTCTGTAGCTTCCCTTAAGGAGATAGTTTGAAGTTGTAGGCTCAGACTTTTTCTTCACATGACTAATCCACTCTCCTGTGACCTATCTTTAGTTTGATATTGAATCAGGAACAAGAACTGTAGCTTCAGCTGACCCCAAACATTTAGTTACATTAATCACAGGGTGTTTTTGGACTCTGAGCATACTGAATGAAAGACACTTTCTTTGCGAGACATTGATCAAACAGTCTACAGGTATCAGTACATCGAGGCACATTAATCATCTGGTGCATTATCAGTTCCACCAGGAGAATATGTAAATGTGATTCCTGTCAATGATAAGGGAAAGCAGAATTTATTTTTAAAAGTGGTCCATCTGGAGCTGTTGATATAATCTTACCTAAGACAATAGGTTGTAAAGATACATTTTAGCAGGGCTGCCAATGAACATAAAGAACAAGCAAATTAAAGCTATCAAAAAAAAAAAAAAAAGGAAAAAAAGAAAAAGATAGTGGCTATACTTCAGTCACTTGTGGGAACTGCTGTGCCACAACATTGTGGAGGAGACTTTTTCTGCTTAATAAAACAATGCAGTTTTATGAAAGCTCTTATAATTTTTCTGTAATGACAAAAGCTTTGTTTAAGAGTGATGCTATTCTATTCTCTGCTTTAGTGCTCTTGCCCTAGAATACACCTGTGAAATACTTGCCTTGTGGCTAAGGATGTGATGCTCATACTTACTGTGAAACTCTGAGGCAATGGCTCACCTTCGCAGATGGCTCACCTTCACTCATATTAATGGGGCTGCCTGACTGAGGTATGCAACACATCGTGCTGAAAGCATTTTTGCTTAGACCTTCTTATATAATTGATTAATTTACTCTATTTGTTTGCAAGAAAAAAAAAGTCTTTTCTTCTTTCTTTCTTTTTTTCTTTCTTTCATTCTTTTTTTTTTTTAAAACCTGTGCCAAATTGGTACTATGCCAGAGGGGCAACCACACAAATATGTATTCTGTCAGTGTGGGTGTGTGAAAAGCTCATTCCCCTTTCATGAAGACATGTTTCCTGGCAGAAATATTTCTTGAGGCCTTTCCTAAGGGGATTAGAGACCTGGGGCAGGAAATTTGGTAGAGATTGAATATATAAAACGGTCATCTCATTTCTACTTCTTGTCTCTTTAGTGTTCTTTCCTACTTTCCCAGCATCTTTGGGCTACAAAGGAGTCCTTCGGGAAGATGAGTGCTTATCTTTAAAGGGTATGGATCTTGCTAGCTTTTGGTCCCTGAAGACTGGAAGAAATGCAGTGTGATCTATATGCAAAGGCTGAGGACAGAGCTTGATTTGGGTCTAATCTTGGCTCTGCTCAAATCAGGAGGAAGATCCCTACAGTGCAGGATCACAAAAGATTTTAGGATTTCTAAGCAGTTTGAGGGGCAAGTGGGCTAAATTCTGAAGTTTTTGAGGGAACAGTGCTAAAAATATTTCTGAGAGATTAGGGTTATAAAGTCATGTAATTAATGCCTCCTCATTTTGTAGCTGAGACAAGAACCACAGGATTTGTGTTTTCTGTCCTTACAGGACAGCATTTGACTCTCTTATGGTCAACATTATGGTTCTCATTTAAATGTGGAAGAGTTTGGAAAACTTGAGTGTAATTGTAATGTGTCTGTATAAAGTAAGACATGATTAACTGCATATGCACGATGCTGCCTGGGATGCTAGCAAGGAAAACAATGTACAATTTCTGCACATGCAAAAAAGCTTCTTTGAATGTCCTTCCTTTTGCATGTTTAATATTGTCATCATGTTGCAGCCATGTGCCCTTCATAACTATATTTACAAATACTTGTACTTTTTTCAAAGTCAAAGGATTACGTCTGCACATTTCAATAATTAGTCATATGGTGTATTATAAGTGCCTTATGGATTCCCTTTATCATATCTCACTGTTGAGCAACACCATAACATTGCTGTTAAGTGAAAGTGCTTGTTGAAATGCAGGATTTTTGTAGAAATGGCCCCAGCTCTCACTGACTAACATAAGGATAGAGAGCATGCCCGTGTGTCCTTGGGACACTCAGTGTGTAGCTGCACCTGCACAGATAATACTGTTAGTGGCATTTTAATATAAAATTTTAAAGGTTTTAAGTTTACTCTTTAAAGGGAAGAAAATAGATACAATCTTTCTGGTTTGCATTGCACCTTGTATTTCTAAAAGATCTTTCAGGAAAAGACCAGCTACTGAAGTTTTCCCTGTGTCCTCTTCTGCTTCTCTAGAGAACACAGCTGGAAGTCAGTTAGATGTTACTTATGTAGGAAATCATGTAGGCTTTCAGCATGCCATAGACACACTTAAAACAGTAAAAGAAACTCATGACTTGCTTAGGAAAAGGAGTAGACTATATAGGCTAAACTGGTATATAATATATACCACTTATATCTCAAACTGGGTCACAGAAAGCTTTAGGAATCTGCAGGCTCAATACACTGGGTGAACGTATACCCGCTGAAGTCTTCAGGGAAACCAAGGAGAAGAAAAAACCCTCAGAAATGGCTAGGAATCCACAAGGTTTCTAAAACAAGGAAAACTTATAATGCCTGTAATGGTGGTGGTAGACTTCGACCTGCAGAGCTCAGGACTCCAAGGCTACCTGGGGAGGCAGCTACCCAGGAGAGCTCAGAAGCTGCTGACATTTCCAGGGTGACACAGGACACTGGCTTGGCTTGGTGGCAGAGAGATCCCAGGACCAAAACCACCCCTGCCTGAGCAGGGGCTGCGTGTTAGCAGCCTTTTGCATTGCTCTGGAGAGCTGGAAATGACAAGTTCAGAGACTGTCATCCATGTTTCTCTCTTCCTTCTCCTCACCCCTTAGTGTTACTCTTTTTTAATTCTTCCTTTAACTCTTTCTTTCACTTTCTTTCACTCTTCTTTCTTTTAGCCCTCAGTTATGATATCACATTAGAGTATTCAAGAGTGTCTCTAATGAAACAGGACTTGTACTGCCAGGAGTCATTTTTCTAAGGTGTAATCAACTAAGTGATAAAAATAGCTGATTATAGCAGCAAGTTCAGGCCACAGCAGTAAAGGGAGACTTAGCGTTTCCATTACAAGACTCATTATTGAAAGGTTTATAGCTCAGTTATTAAAAAGAAGGTGCCATGAAATTTGGCATTGGTTATTACAGTAGAGAGAAGTTTTTCTGAGTCCAGTATTTAAAAGTCTGGTTTATTTGACTGTATTCTATTTCATTCTCATGGTCTATGGGCATAGAAACAATAAATAATGAGAAAAAATGTGTGCCCGTGCAGTGGCAAATGTCAAAGGTGGATAAATAGTTTTTAGCAGAGCAGAATAGAAATTACTGCCCAGGTCTTGAAAGAGCTGCCCTTTGGGCAACTTTGAGCCCATTACACAGCAGACAAGCAGAAAGCCAGTACCACATAACATGCCCTGGTGGGTTTGGCTATTGTGGCCCTGAGACAGCCTGGGTGTTGTAGAGTCTGAGGTCTAAGACCAGCATTAGGGCTTGGACATCCCTGGAGGCTTCAGAAATTCTTGTGAATGATGATGAGTCAACTTCACTTCCAAGACCATTTCTTTTGTTTGTTTTTTTCCTTTGAGAAGCTCTAACTCATGATTGATGCCTTATTAATAATACTCATTGTATCACAGTAGATTCATGCTGTGGCTGAACCCAGAGGAGACTTTCAAAAGAGGAAGAAGTTGTCTGGTTGTCTGACTCAAACTGCAGAGGTCTCTGTGGCCACTGTGTTCTGGTCTCTGTGCTCTTCTCTTAGAATAAATCTTGTCTTCGGTAGGGATAAATACAGTTTATTCCACATTAGGATCATCTCCTTTAAAGCAAATTTATAGGTCGTTCAAAATTCCATTTGGGGATAATAGAGTGGTGTGTAGTATTGGGGATGTATTCAAAGACCCAGAGAAGAGTAGTTACATTCAGAAGATTAAATGGATATCATTACAAAAAGAATTATATTAACGTAACATTGAAGGACAATGAAAGTAACAAGAGAGATGGAATGCAGAGGGCATACATTTTGTGTTATACATTGGATAAGAACATAAAGACGTACAAATCTGTAATTTTAACAATTTTATTAACTTCTTGAAATTGTTTTTAGTGCAGAGGCTGGGCTTGTGTTGACAGTTCCTTCCTTTGCAATCACTGCAATGGAACCATCTTCCATGTTTCAATAACCTTTTCTTTTTTCACCTCTTTTTCCTTTCCTTTTGAATGAAATATGTGCTTATCTTTAAGAATATGAGCAGTGTCATTTATTGCAACAGAACTGCTTATGTGCTTACAGACAAGCAGGTAGGGAAAGGTATGCAAGAATTGCCTTCTTTTTAATATGTATAAAGGCCTACAAATAAGAGGTAAGCTGTTTACATTTTTAGTAATGTCAATATCCTATCAGCTCCGGGCATGTTGCCTTTTTTTTCTTTTTGTTAGCAAGTGTGGACAGTTTTATATCACAGTCATTTCCAGGGGATTTTTTTTTTTTCTTATTTATGCTTCATTGAGTCCTGGGAATATTTTAAGGGTTCTTTTGACATTTCTAAATGGAGGTTCTCTTATCTCAATGTATGTATTTCTCTGCATATATGTTTTGCTAGAATGTTGCTTTATTTTTCTTTAATGCTGTAGCTAATTTTAAAATTTTCTTTACTATTCTGCTGCTTTTTTTTCTGGGAAAGATGGCTTTTAAAATACAGATGGGTATTCAAAAATCTCTGTTTACTGTACCTGAAGTGTTCTGGTTTGAGGTGAGCAAACACTAGAGAAATGTTGTTTACTTGAAATTTTCAAAGGTGTCCCAAAGGCAGCCACCTGGACATATTAAAGAGGGAAGGCTGAGGTATTTATGAGGAGCACCATGGTGGCTCTCTCCACCAGGATCATCCTAAGAGACATTGTTTATAAATGGATTATGAGCTTCAATCGTTTTATTAGGATTTTTATTTGTGCACATTAAAGCTAGGTGCGCTATAATTGACCCACAGTTACTGCAATTGCTGAGCAAGTCTGTCCCTAGCTACCTGAGGACATTTTCACAGCATGCTTGGTAACTGTGTAATTTGGGAATGTGAGTTCACCTTCAATTATAAGTTTGTCATTTCTTCTAAATAATAAAATACTTCCAGGAATATGGTCACACATAGGAAATTCCATCCCTGATTTTCCAATGCCTGTTTTGTTGGCTGTTGTAGACCTGGGGTCTTGACTGCTTCTCTGTCTGGCCACCCTGTTGTAAGGGAGAAATGCCTGCAGATATGATGTGAGAGCAGATTACTCAGGAGCTGCCTTGTGTCCTTTAGGTTTTAGTTTTCTGTGGATTTAACATGAATAGACTGAATACAGTTGATGTCGTGTGTGCAGAAAAAATGGTTATGTGCAAATTCCCCATTAGACTCCAATCACAAAACCTTTTGAAGAGGAAAGAGTAGATACTTCGCCAGGCTTAATGGTCTGAAAATTAAATGTTTGCATATGAGTGTGTGGCCTGTGTGCACAGTGACTGTCCATGGATTACCCACTCGCTGTTGCCTTACAAGAGTCTGACAAATTATGTGTTTTTAGTGTGCTGCTATGTTAAAGCGTTGCATTGCTAACACGTCCCTTGGGCTGCAGTCTGGAGACACAAGTCAGAAGATGTTTCCTTGGTTGAATATATGCAGAATGAAAACTATTGCTATTTGAAAGTGTCATCTCACGGGGGGAAGGGGAGGAGGGAGGGCGCAGGAGGAGGATGTTGATTGCGACTGACATGCGCCTTAATATCTGATGTGGCTTTCACACTTGGAAATATTCAGGACTCCATATGTTCCAAAAACCCCACTGAACAGTGCATATAACATTGCCTTTATCATTCTTTAATCTCAGTTTAATTGCTGTGGTCAAATTACCCCACACTTAATAACCCACAGCTTGGTATATTATTTAATATGGTTGACACATACTTTGTTTTAAATGTCAGTGCTGGTAAAGCCCTGGAGTTGGCAATGCTGTGCATGATAGATGGCAGAGGAGATGGATCATCTGTTCTTTGTCTGTGCTGTTGGTATGTTGGCTGCAACTTTTTCAACTGTGACACTAGACTCATGCCAAACCCAAAGCTACTGAATGGGTAACATTATCCCTTGTATCTGATGTTTTGTAGCTGATCATTCTCAATTTCTCTGGCTGTTTTTACAGGAATGTGTAATATTATATCACCCAAGTCGAAGTGGCGAACTAGTGTTGTTTCAAATAGGCTGATTTAATTATTTCAGCACCCAGTGGCACCTTTGTTATTAAAGGATTTTCACAAAGCAGTACATAGTCTAATTATGAATTTACACAAGAGACTGTAACAGCATCTGCTGGGTAAATAATATACATTTGTAAAATGGTCTAGCTACTAATTTACACAGCCGACCACTGAGACACTGACAGGCTGTTGCATTCTGTCATGTCAGCTCTCAAACACTTCCAGCTTCTCTTTACAACTGTTAACAAAACAGTGAAAATCACATAACTCAAACTCCCTTCTAGAAAAAACAGTACTGTTTGGAGTTGGTGAATTCAGCTGCAATTTCATTCAAAGCTGCCTTCTTGTCCCCAGCTGGGTAGCAGTGCATGGGAAGTGTTAGATCACCTATATTCCAGGGCCTGCATTTACATTAGCACAAGCACGCGGGTTAAGGAGGAGGTGTACATTTTCATTCTGGATTGCTGGCTCCTGCTCTGTCGGTGTAGATCTGTCCTCAAGCCAGATTAGCTGGTCCCCAGAGACTTTCTCCCTGATAGGAGAGCCTAGGGTAGGAGATAAGTGCCGTTGGAACTCCTGTGTCACATCCCTACAACTATGTTCGGACTACAGCCAGGACATGCTTATCTGAATAATCTTTGCCTACAACCTTGGTCCCTTGCAGCTGTAAAAGGTACGTGCCAGTCACAACAGGTCAGGGGCTGCACTGGCTTGTTCTGGAAAGGCTGGTTGGTCCCACATCTGCAGATTCAAGCGTGGTTCACTCATTGAGAACACTTTGGCCTTATTTTGGCATCTGGGCATCGATACAGAGGCACAAATTATCTGCTTCTGAGGACAGCTATAATAGATTCATGCAGCTCCTGGGTAACAAGACGATGACAGCTGGGGAGTAAATCGCTGGTGTAAGGTAAAATTTTTGCCAAATCAGTGAGACTGAGATTATTAACCTGGAACCCGTTTGTGATTAGTGAGAATAAGATTTAAGATTTCTCAAACCATCAGCTACATGCAGCTTTCCAAAGTGGAAAGAAGAGGTTTAGCTATGGCTTAGTGCTAAGAAGAGAGGAGCTCAACGTTAGGAAATGCCTTGAGTATTTTAACTATCCATGGAGATGCAGTTGGCTACCAAAGCAAAACCAAACCAAACTGAAAAAGACTGAGGAGAAAGAAATGTAAAGAAGCATATTCTGGGTGATCCTATCTCTTCCTGTGTTTCTGGCATACAGGAGATGAGCGTGGAAGGAGAACATAATGGTTTCATTGCCATCTGTGCAGTAAGATGCCCATCAACTTGAAGTCTTATCTTTTTGCAGGCAGGAAGCTGGACAAGCTCACCCATAGCAAATCCCCGTGTATTTCCTCACAGCTGTCTCACCTATGTAAGCCACAGAGCCTTTTCCAGCAATGCTGAGAAAAGATTTATGTCTACAGTGCAGGAGAAGGTCTCCTTCCCTGTTTAAGTCTGAATTCTACATCAGCAGGCTAAATCTGGGGAAGGGAATTTGGACTGGTTTTCCCAAGCATTCTATTTTCCACTTAAACACCATGCTTAGAAAATGATCCTATGTCTTCACAAAAAAGTGTGTGTTTCACATTAAAAGCACATCCATGCAGCACTGGTTATCAGAAAAAGAAAACCAACATAGCTATTTTTCTCGATTCCTTGAGTATAGTACAGGACAAAGACAGTATAAGAGAGTGGGAAAAGTTGGAACTAGGGACTCTGCTTCCTCGAGAGGAGTGAGGATTCTCATCAGTTGTGCCTCTTGCTCCTGCATCTGTGGTTGTTTACTCTCAAAATAATAGGGGCGTGGTACTGGAGAAGGAAATCACCAGTGCCCTAAAAGGAAAAGACCCTTTTGAAATGCATAATATGGGACTGTCAAGCTATCAGAAAGCTTCTTCTAATAAATACCTGATTTGTTTATATATAAGGTCCTGTTAACAGCCACATAATTTTAAGCACAGACTTGTATCCTTTGCTGAATGAACAGCTGGATCTGTGGAGGATCCAGTTTTTGCTCTGACCAGGCAGAAAACACCTTCTGGATAAAGGAATGAAATATTTATTGATTATGTACATTGTCTCTTTTGCCTCACATTGCCTTCATATTGAAGACAACATGGCAATTTGTTGAAGAAGAAATAAATTTTTGCTTTGTTCCAGGCAGTAAAGTAGTTTTACAAGGCTCTCAGCTCTTGTTCAAGTGTATCATACCATTTGTGATGGCTTTATAAACTAAGCATAGCTTGAGAGAGTCAAGGGTGAGTCAGCCTGAAAGAAAACATATAATTAATATTTTACTGTAAATGATTTGGGAGTAAGATTATCCATGAAAATCGGAACTATTACCTGGCTGTGCATAATGAATGGTGGTTGGGGTGGGTAAATGGGGAGTTGAAAGAGAGAAAAACTGTGTTTAAGATGAAAGCTGCTTTCAGTGAAGACAGGATCATAGCAAAAATGTAACAGGAGAAGTGAAATATAATTAGGAACGTGACATTAATACTGGATTTACAGAATGTTGCCTAACAGGTGGGTGGAGTTTATTTGACTTTGTTTCAGCTGGAGTACTGAATCACACAGATGCAGTCTTTAAAATTATTTTAGATGGTGAGAAAAAAGGTAACAAGAATGTTTAAATACGTGAGCTCCCACCATCAGCATGTGTCCTCCCGTTTTCTCTTCTAGCTGTAATAATCACCTCCAGTTAAGATGGTTCTTGCTCTTCCTCTGTCATTCCTTGTTTCGGCAACTCTGTGCTGGAAAGCAGAGGGGATATTGGGTTTCCTTTCATCACAATGACAAGTCGGGGAAACATCTGGTTTAAACAAAATGTGCAAAAGGTTTGAAAAAGAATTAAGGGGTTTTTTTTGGCATTTTTTGTTTATGCCTGTTAGACACCTATTTTTATTAAAATAAAATTTATGAGTATAATATGAAGGGAAGACATTTAAAAGATTGAATTGTAGAGTAATCAGAGAGGAAATCTATGAAAGGCAAAATGTCCACCAGAATGGACAACACGAGTCACTTTCTGGACTCCAGGATGGAAGCATCAATATAGAAACATTTGTTTCAGTTTATGAACTTTTTTGCAATCCAGCTAAAATATCAGCACCACCTGTGATACGAGCATCAGATTTATTATCAGCTTCTCAGGAATTGCAAACCAGCCTAACTCCACCTGACTGTTAATAAATCAGGTGCTGAAAGCACTTCAAATGAGAACCTTGCTGAAGAGACAAGTAACTCATGAGGATCAAAGGCTCAAGTCAGTTAAACTGGCCATTTGCCCTTTTGACATAATCGAAATGTATTTTCAAAAAAGAAGAAAAGACAAAAGTAAACAGAAAAAATATCAGGTGGCATGATGTTTTTATCGGACTAGGACAAATATTAAAGTGGGAGTGGGCATCAGTAATTCATTCACTCCGATTCTGCAAAACTGAGTTTTATAACACTGCAGAATTAGAAAAGCTTACAGATTTGATCCAAAGCCCACTGAAGTGAATGAAAAAAGAGTATTTCTTTTGATTTCAGTGGTTTGGACCTGGCTGTTGGGAGCTGCTTTCTTTGGACAACAAGCATCTACCCTCCAATGAAGCTGACTTGTTTCTTCACTGTATTCCCCTGTACTCCACTGACTTTACACACATGCAGAAAATCAACTGAAAGCCAGGCTTCCGATGAAAGAAATTGCCTGAAAAATATTGCAATAACCAGCTTCTTGGATTAATTAATAAAATTACTTGCTCATCAACATAGATTACATGCTAGGCATTTAGCTGGTATGCTCTAGGGAAGGGGTGAGAGAAAAGTTCAGAAGTGGGTGGAGATGTAGGGAAGAGAGAGGAGGACACAGGGTAAGAAATATCATGAATATCGATTCATGATTGCAGGAATGTTTTTTTAAACACTGCGTAGCTCGGATTTGCATGAACAGCATTTGTGTGGCTAATAAGCTGAAGCTGTCAGTGACATTAACATTGGTAGCTTTTCAGGAGCTATATTTTCACAAGCTCTAACTCTTCTTTTTGCCCTTGTAGTGGGCATAAACCATAGGGAATTTATTATTCAGTGTCAGCGAGTCTTCCACTTATGTTTGAGTTTCATCTTTCTTTCCTGTGTCCTCTTACTGGTGGTCTGCAATAGAAGACCAGTAGTTGTTATGAACTGTGTGTTTTTTCTTTTTCTGGATGTCCATTCAAGTCATAAAGAGAGTGAGGAAGAATTTTTGGATGATCATGTTGCTGTGTGGCGGTCTGGAAGGGGTCTGTATGTCAGGGTAAGTGTGGGCTTCATGGGTGTCTGCATTACCCTTACCTAGATGATGCATGGACCTCGTGGGCAGCAGAAACAACCGCAGGAGGAGTGTTAAGGTGAACAGGCAGGGCTGAGGCACTTCTCCCACACTTGGTAGGGGAAGCAGATGTGAGTCACAAACAGCAGTGTGGGTGGAAATGGTGTTTTGGAAGAATTTAATGCAGAAATCCACACTTTCAGGCTTGCGGTTGTAATGCTGAGAGATAAAAGCTCTCTTTCTCTTGGATACCCAGGTGCAGTGCTCATCTGAGTGGAGTTAGCCTGGGTTATAACTCGTGCAGGAGGGAAACCAGTCACATTCCTGTGGTATAGCGATGTATACCTGAAATCAGTGCAGAAATGGATGACTCACTGGGTCAGTGTGTGACGCTCTAGATTTTACTGTTTGCACATGCGGTTGGTTCTGTGTAAGAAGCTGGAGAGCAACCCAGTTTGTACTGGGTTGAGGGCGTTAGGAAATCTGGGGAATGGAGTGGCTGAGAGCTGTGCAATTTCAGCTGGGCAAATATCAGGCGAGAAAAGAGCCTATTTGCTGTCCCTCTTTGCTTTGCTTTTGCAGGATATCTGACATGAGGAGAGCATCGTCATTCAGATTCACCCACAGTGACAGATCCATTCACTCCTGGCACTGTGCTCTGAGAAGAGCCATTTCAAGCTTTGGAGTGATGTCTCCAAACACAGCGTGGTTCCATTAGTCATCTTTAGTAGGGATTCACAGAAGTGCAGGTCCTGGTGTTTGCCGTGCAAACCAGGGGAATCTTCACCAGCCAGGCTGTGCTGTGCAAAACAAGAGCTGCTGCTGATTCAGCCCAAAGACTTGTTTTCAGAGAGCTCATGTGGGTTCTACTCTATTACTGGCGCTTGGAAAACCGTTTTTCAGTCCTATGCTTTAAAATTAACATTGAGCAACAAGCCTGTTTTGTTTAGGGTTTACTTCTCCATTCACTGGGTTGGCAGCAGCGTTGATGCTGGCAGCAGAAAAGTCAATATTTCAGTCTTTGGCCTTCTTTGGAGCATTAAAGGTACTTGAGTATAATAATTGTCAGTGTGGGATGCATCTCTTCTTAATTAATTTTAAATGCAGCATATTGCAGCTTGGGCTCCCCTTCTGAAAGCCAGGCAGTACTTCCCACAAATGATGTGAGTCTGTGCTAGCTCAGGGTGCACATCCTTCCCTGACAAAATGTTGCGCACCTCACAGCGTGAGCTTCCAGCTCTGCAAAATGGCAACAACAACCTGATATTTCATCAAGCTTAATTAATCAGATGCTTTTTTAAATTATGAATGCCTAGTGTGGGATAAGCTAGTGGAAGCTTTTTGATCTGTGTAGATACCAGGAAATTTTAGTCTTGTTCCACCATGTGTACTAGGGGAAATAAGGAGTTCTGGAGCCAGGGAGTTGGGTTTTCTATGGCTAAGACTGGTCTACACTGTTCTTTTGATACAGAAATTTTAGGAACGTTGATGGTGAAGCAGGCATATCCGCTGTGTGTAGTGATTCTGTCAACAGGCCTCATGGTATACAGCCAGCCTAATAATCACAAGTGCTTCTTTCTGTTTAAACCCAGAAAAGGAACTGACATCTTTTATCAGAAAGACAGACAATCTGTATCCCGTGACAATTCCAGATTATGGATCCCAAGAGGCTTTCCTTACATTCGTATTTTGTCACGGAAATCACAGCTCATGCTGTTTATTTTCTATACATCCACACAGTTTTCAAGGTGTTGCCAGCAGGACCTGTGCTGATACTGACATGTGGTGTTGTCATATTGCGAGATCTGATAGAAACCCCCAGATATATAAATAACTGTTTTCTTGGATCTTCCTTTGCTTTCAGTGATTTTGGAAACACTGGTGCTAGTTAATTCACATGCTTCGTCTATTTTGTAGGCTTTTTTCCTACTTCTAAGGAAAGACTTGTTCCTAGTAGACTGGTTTGGAGTATCACTCTCTTTTGTTGCTATTTTTATGTTAGGGAGCTACGTATATGTAATTTTCTAGCTATTACTACAGAGTGGGGTAAAAATAAATGTCTGGGGAAAAAGAGAGAAAACCTTGGTTATTTGGGAAAATAAGCAGCTTTTGCCTGATGTTTTTTTCATTACGGTATTCCCATCCTGCTGCTTTGAATGAGTTCACTGCCTACACCCACACCAGAAGTTGGGAGGATGGACGGACAGTAGAACTGCTAAGGAAATGCGGGGCTCCATCCACCCAGCCACACTCCACACAGCTGCTCACTGTCCTCCGTTTTGACATGAAAGCTAAAATGTCACTCAGGTACCTTCCCTCTGGGCTTCCCTTACCCTAGGGATCAGTAGTACATGAGAATGACCCATCCCTGGTGTACTGACATCCACAAACTCATGATTTGTCATGGTTGCAGTTCCTTGAAACTAAACTTGGGGTTTGTGAGGACAACAGGTTCTTCATGCTGATCCCCTGTGATTTGACTTGCTTTGCCTGGCAGACTGTCAACCTTCTCTAAAGTTATAATCGTCTGTTTAAGCCTTGGGGCAGATTTTGGCTGAAACTATTTGTTCCTGAACTTACCTCCAACTTGTTCCTTTTTTTTTAAAAACAAACAAACAAAGAAGTATTAATATGTAATGCATATATTCACACATATATTCATACACTTATGTATATATATTCATATTTTTCCCACTTCAAGAAAGCCTCTTAAAGACCAGTTCAATAGTCCAATGAACAGTAGGTCACACAGCAGCCAAGTACACTGGATAATTCCTTTTTCTTACAAAGAATATCATTAGGTTTTTATTGCCACATGCAGAAGACAGGAACTCTGTTTTTAAGTTTCTGAAGCCCACACAGCACAGTAGATCAATCCAGCATATCTATCTCAGAAAGAAGCTACATTCCTCTTACTTTTATCTGAACTTGAGATGCCAAAAGATGCTTAAGCCTTGATTCTTCACGTCATGACACCTTGTTTAGTTTACTCCCGCACAAAATGGTATGCTATCGGACCTGAGGGCTTTGCGTCATGTGTCTGCAAAGCAGGGCAGGAATCAACATAGAAATCCAAAGCTTATTTCACTCCTTTCTTCTCTCTACCCCACATATAAACCATCCAGATGGTTTTTGGCAATGGAGTAGTAATGACAGTGGGATGGTAATTTCATCTTGAGTTGTACAAGCAAGAGGAGGGGCCAAGGAGGAAACCAGGTATGAATGTTGCCAGATGTATCTTCCATTTATCATTCCAGCTAACAGAGGCTAAATTATTTCTGAGTGGCACTCTTAAAAGGGAGGGGAGAAAAGCAACATACACTAATATGTGCAAACACGTACCTCATGCTACAGGGGCGTCTCTGAGGAGTGGCTGGTTTGGTAAGCCGAAGTATAGTCCTTCCTGCAGGAGAAGTACAGCCTGTTACTCATGCTGGAATTCTGGTCATGCCGTTGGGGCTAAAGTACCTGGAAGCATACCCAGATGGGAACAGGCCCTATACTAGTGGTAACAGAAAAGATGGACCTCTTTTACAGGAGATGGAAATGGAGGGAATATTGTTGTTCCAAAAAGAGTACTCTCACTTGGGGCCCCAGCAATGTTTCAGTTCTGGATTGTGTGCACCATGCTTTTTTGCGAAGAAAAGAGAGTTATACGAATACAAGTTTTCATATGAAATACCCCCAAAATTCAGCAAGAAGAAAGGAGACCTTCATCTTTTGCTTTGCCATTTTCCTGCCATTTCAAAGAGGGGTGGCTATTGCTTTAGACTGTGATAAAGAATGGTGCTGTGCTGATCTAACCAGCTCAGAATGTGGCCCATCATATCCACTCTGTGAAGGTGTTTACAATGCTGTTCTGAAGAGAGCTATAAGTAAACAAAGCATCCGGTGAATGGAAAACAATGTGCTTGAGTCATTTATACTAGACTGTTTTATAATATGACATTTCTCAGGTGCAGACTCACATTTACTTGTCTAACCATTGCCATTATTATATAGTAATTATAATTTACCCGTACAAATTAGCTGGGTAAGAGGAAGGATTAAATGACATATAAAAAGCATACTGACCGGAACTAAATAGAAAATTCCAAGGAGGAGTCCTTAAAATAAAGCAATTGTATAATATTTAATTGTATAATATAAACTGTAATTTCCCAAAAGACATTGTATTAATCTTATGGTGGTTAGCCATTACATTTGGCCCATTTATAATCACTTTGAGCTACTTAAATACAAATTTAAAAAAGGATCAAACTTTTTCCCCACTAATAATGCCTAGTGCTTTCCCCATAGCTTATTCATCTTCAAAGCTCTTCACCAATATTAGCTAATTATTCTTTTTTCTAATTAGTAGAAATTGACTATGGTCAAAAGGGCCATTCAGCCAATTAGCACAGTTCTACCTTCAAATCTCAGAGCTTCTGACCCAGAGCTTTCGAGTGGTTGATGAAGATATCATAAAGCGGTTGTGCCGAGCCCATATTAAAGGCAGCCAACTGTAGAAAAAGAAAGAAAGAAAGAAAGAAAAAAAAAAACCCACCTCAGGGAAGTGTATCAAATCTTCTCATTTGCAGCTTTTCCCGGAGGCGGCAGCATGGAGAATGAAGGGCCGGATCCTGCCTGGCACGCAGCTGCCTGAGACACGGGGCAGGTGGGGTTACCCTGGCCTTATTTTGAAGGCTTAAAGGCATCTGGGTTTGGCGGTGGCCACCTGTTCAGAGGCCACTTCTCTTCTCGTCCTGCGCTGGATGTGGCAAGGGTCGTTTTTGGTGTTATTTGAGCGGTGGCCTTGTACACGTCCTGCTGCTGGCTGCCTGGAAAAGCAAGCCGACGGCTAGCTCTGTGTCATCGTTAGCTTTGCTCTCGTGTATGTATTTGTTCTATTTTTTATTGTGTGGTGGCAAACTAAGGTAATAGACAGCAAGATGGATTTAGGAAGCAATTTGGTTTTTTTTAAGTCATGTTTACATTCAAACTGCCTTCTGGAAAGGGTGTTTCTTCTGAGTCTTGCGTGTAGCCCTGCCACTTGCCAAGAGACGCTTTGCTCACTTTTTAAGAATTCATATGCATCCATAACTCAGTAGCTGTAACCTATAGGTAGCAGAAAAGTCTCTGGAAATATGAACAAACTCACCCTCCCTTTGTGTTCTGAGTGTCTTTACTCATTCTTCTAAAAAGGCAGCTAAGTGACAAATCCTCATCGAGCAGCAGCTCGGTTTGGCTATTCGAGAACAGCTGCGTATGTGAGACTTGTTTATGTTTCAGAAACTGTGAATGTTTTAACCCTGAACAACAGTGTGTGCTCTGGGAGATTAATATCTGCATTACATGGACTTGCTGAGAATAAATTAACTCTTGATGACACGATTACTGTCTTAGCAGTGTTCACTGCATACAATTGCATGGTGTCTAAGATATTAATGTGTTTTTGTGAAGAATTTAGGAAACAATTTATTTATATGACTGTGCTTCATTCCATATCACACCAGGACATCAATTAGCTACTAGCGCCTATAAAAGAAATGTAAATCATGTGTCTCATTGGTTACGAGGATAATAGTGGGCCAATAATTCACAAAGAATAATTCATTCCATGAATTGTGCCTCATTCTGTGCTCATGAATTGTTCACAAACAGATACAACTTTCTCAAGTTTTCATTTTTCAAATGATTATAATGGATTCTTCTTGGTTACAGTTTACTCATGGAAGTTTTGAATATTCAGGACTTAAAGTCTGGATTGATTTTGTTTGGTCACACGGTACAATATATTTATTTCTTGACTGAATCAGTGCAATTTTTAGAATCAGTTTATGTTGTGAATACTTGTGCGACCTAATGCAAATATCCCTTACAAAATTTTGTAAAATATCTTTCTTGGAAATAAAATAATTCTTTTGACACTGGCCAGAAGTACATAAAAAAGTGAACCTCCAGAATGGTGAAAACCAGAGTACGCTTTGAAAAGGATTTATGTGGAGATCTTGAGGAAAACATACTCTGGGAAATAATGTATACAAATAAAATCACTCTCACCCCCAGTGCAGTTTCTAAAGTTAGGGAGCAAAAACGATTGCCTTTGGAAGATAACTAACTCTGGCCACTTTTAAAAGAAAAATAATTTTAAAAAATTAACAGAAGCATGTGGATTTTAGTTCCTATTTGTTTTAAATTTTCTGCAGAATCTTTGGCTTTAATAGAAAACAAGATTTGAAAGGTTTGATGTTTGCATTATTAGGAGTTGTGTTTGTGTTGGCAGCATGAGAACAGGGAGGAAAAAGTGAATTTTCTAGCAAGTGGTGCTTTCTGAACAACTTGGAGATGATTTAAGAATTTTCCTGAATACCCCGGCTGCATATAAGCAAAACAGCAAATACATATGATAAAAAAATTAGGTTTTTTTTTTAAATTTTCAAGATAGAGCCTAAAATAATTTTCCTGACTCAAATTTATCTTTTTTGCCTGTAGGTGCTGGCACAAATTAGAGACAATTTTAACCATGCCAGTTTTTGAACCTACCCTCAGTACAGCACATATGTTGGAAGTGAGGTAGCTGGTTTTCGTGAGACTGCATATGTGTTGAATATTGGATGGAGGGGTTGAACCTAGTTTTTCTTCTTTTTGCTGAAAATAGATAAGATGGAAAATTTGCAAGTGTTTCATTTTTTTGGTGTTTGATTCACACAGATACCCAAACCCTTTCTTCTCTGAACAGCCTACTGAGAATCTGAAATCCATCCTCTTCTCTCACATTGCTAGGCATGCCTTTCCCATGCTAATACATTAAGAAACTTTTATTGCAGTGAAGAGCATGTAAAGTTCACTGCTTTGCTGTGACCTTTTCTCCTTTAAATTGTTTCATCATTGTGACCAATATGGACCAAAGAGAAGATGTAAAAAAGTTTGGGACGTTTATTTCTAAGAAGGTTAAGCAACTTTTGCTATGCCCTTTTTACATTCTCCCAGACCTTCTAAAAAGAGACCGTAACATGACAGCGATGGCCTCCTTAATTACATTTTGTTGTCAGAGGAAGCATGCTTTAAAAGAACAGTAACCCAACACTCCTATAGTTGAGGATTTCAATAATCTCAACCAGGTTCACAACATTTGGAAAACCCCAAACCTTCTGTCAACTGATTGAAGCGAATTTTACGCATGCAAGAAATACAGTCATCTCGCACAAGGTTCAGTGTTACGGGGCTCGGGCAAAAGGATCTAGTTTCAGTTTGCCAGAGTTTCATGGGCAGTTGGATAGATTTCACAATGGCAATGGCTTATCAAAAAACCCAAAAGCTAAAGAGCAATACGCTCCTGTTGTGCTTGTTTTCAGTAATGTTCATCTTCATAATAAATGTAAATCAGGTCCTGAATATTGCCAGTCTAGTACTGAAAACTTAATAACAGCTGAAGATTTAAAAAAATATAGATACCGTTGGAACTCAGGGTGGGTAACGTTTTATCTCCTTCCTGGCCTTTTTGGTTGGCCACTGAACCTGGTTGCTTTGTTTCTATCAAAACTGCTGGTAGCTTTGTTCAAAGCAAAGGACAAAAATTGCTCCTGCATGTCTCCATTTTATATTTGTGTAAGTTCTGTCATGATTTTAGCAGAGATTGCCAGGGAAAAATATCAGACTTACAGTGGACTGCTACAGTGATATAGGATATATGGACTTAAAGCCCAACAAAGGCAGGCAAAGAATAAGCATTGAATTTGGGAGGAGAGTACAATGGGTAGGAAATCCCAAGCAGAGGCACGTGCATTTACCCAAAATTGAAAAGGCTGTCGTCTGTACATATTCTAGGGTTCCTGTAGCATGCCTATTAGTTAGGTCGGTGAACCTGCTGGCCTTTGCCTGCAAGATGAATTGCCTTTGCTCGGGACTGTCTGGGGAGCAGCGGAGGCTGATGTGGCATTTGGGAAAAAAAAAAGGAAGGGGCCGTTTCTGACTGCCTCCCTCTGGGAGGACACGGCCTGTGTGTCCTGGCTTCTGTTTCTGTAGAACACACATGCCTACAGTCTGTACCAAATTTAAGGTCCTAGGAGCAAAACTTCTAGACTCCTACTCAGGATTTAGGAACAATCCAAAATGAAATTGGTCCCAGAGCAGTCTTCATAGGTTGCACTGGACTGAACTCTGTGCATTTTGGGAAAGGTTTGCAAAGCCTGTATAAATATCTGCGTAGTTCAGATAACAAAGCTTGTATCTTAGATGTCTACCGTCGACTCTCATTGGCATGATTCTAGATGTTCCCTGTGGCCTCAAGTGGAGTAGTCTGTTGGCACGGAGTGGGGATTAAATCCTTAGCACCTGAAAAGTGCCTTACAAATGAAGCAGACTAGATCCTACACCCTGTGCAGCTGTCTCCATAGCCTGCAGGTACTGCTAAAGAGAATCATAGAATCATTTAGGTTGGAGAAGGCCTTTGAGTTCATCGAGTCCAACCATCAACCCAACACCACCGTGCCCACTAAACCACATCCTGAAGTGCCACGTCTACACATTTTTTGAACACCTCCAGGGATGGTGACACCACCACCTCCCTGGGCAGACTGTTCCAATGCCTGACAGAAGAGCACGAAGTATGGATCCATAGTGACTCCTGAAACAGCCGCTCTTAAGAAGTATATAGAAAATGTCCAAATCTGAGTGGATTTATCCAAAAGAAAGGATGACAAGAGCCTTGTGGAGGTACGTATGCAGAACGCTGGGAATGTTCGTACATTTGGCCATAGCACCATGCTGGGCAAAAGTGCCAGATAGGGTGAGGTGTTACCATTGTTCCTGCAGGATCTCTATTGCTGGCCAGGAGGAGAAGGCAGAGAAGAAAGGAGAGGCTGCTGGTATTGTCCTCTGGTAAGTTGACAGCTGTCCTCATAAAGAAAAAATGAATTTAAAAAAAAAAAGAACAAGTGAGGGAAGAAACACAGAGGTATCAAGATAAAGAGGCTATTTTGCTGACATGAAATGTGCTGCATGCCTGGGAGAGTGAAGGAGGGGTTGTTGTGGCACAGTGATGTGTGGGAGCCTCTGTGAGGAGGATGGCTCGGAGCAGTGAGGTGGAGCAGGCCACGCCGCACGTGAGAGCGTTTCTGATGAGTTTGGCCTCAGGCTTGCCTTCGTGGCCAGCACAACGGTACCCTGCTGAGCACGGCACAGCAGTAGGTTATCAGGGCAGCTTCGGGACTCAGGAGCCAGGTCATTCCAGCTGGCTTTGAGGGACCACAAACTCTTGCTGTGTCACAGCAAGGGAGCCTTTAGCCAGGTTTGTTTTTCCTTTGTGAGATGTGGACCCTAGATAGACATGCAAGCATTTCCTCGCTGCAGGCTGCCCCGTCTGAGGCTATTTGCTTAGGGCCTGTGGTGGTGCCTGGGCTGACTCAGTGAATCGGGTCGCAGAAGTAGCTGTGACTCCCTGAGCTCTACTTCAGTCCGGGTTGCCCAGGCTAAGAATCTGGCCTTGCCCATCACTTCAACATGCTGTTTCTTCAATATATGCCTCTTACTACTGACTTCTCCGCATTCCTGCCAATGCAATTTGTTTCTATCATGTGTCCCAAGTGCAAATTTTTACTGGATAACACAGGGGAAGGTGTCCCCTGTACAATTCTGAAACTCCTCTGTCCTGAGATATCCGAGGTTCCTTTCAGAGGATTCAAATCCTGTGCACCTCACAAGCATGGATGACTATATTTTGCACTTGAAAAATTTGATTAGAGGAGGGATTTCGTCAATGACCACAATACCTTTGCGTAACTTTGGACTTGCAGATGCCCAGATTTTAGCAGCATGGAGAAGCGTTTGGGAGGAATGTTATATTCCAATACGGTGGCTGCAAGTTCTCATTTTAGTCCTTTCTGTATTAGGTACTGGAAGGAACTGAAGCTAAAATGGTCGAGTAAGTAAAATTTTGAGGCCTGACTAGTTGGGCAAGAGAGTCACATTCTTGGAGCAATAAATAGCTCCTTCCAGATCATGATGTGCTAGCAGTGTTGGGGTAGCAATAACATGGGACTGGCCCAAGTTAATGATATACATTAAAGGAGATTATGCAGATATCAAGGATGTGTTTAGTAAAGCATCTATTGTCTGCATCTGTCACCACAACATTCTGGCAAGTGTTGGGAAATATGGAAAGTGTGAAGTAGGAGGAGAAAAACTCGATCTGCATTTGTTGACTGCTTGTTGACAGCGACCGAGTAAGACATTTGCAGAATGCTTTAAAAGTTTTTTAATTAATTTTTGGGATTGTTTAGGCACAACCTATAAAACCCATTCTGATCATGCTTCTGGCTGCCAGAGTGTGGAAGGATGTTGCAGGGAAGGGGTGTGTTTGTGTGCATCTGTGAGCAAGTGTGCACGTGAAGAGAAAGCAGCCAAGATGCTCAGTACCAAAGCCTGATCTTGAAATAATTTAGGATACAGAATGATCTTTGCAAAGGAAATAAAGATGGACTTTAGATGATGGCAGCGGAAGAGCGGATGTCTCAGATCGAGACACCTATGGTACCATGAGCTAGGCTGGAAATCCATGTCCTGATGAACACTTTGCACCCACCGTGAGTTGTTACCTGCAGCTCAGCTGGATCCCTGCCGAACTGCTGCACAGATGGGGTGTTTCCCTCCATGTGCAGGCTTGGGATAATGTCTTCAGTGCCGGTCTGATCCAAACTTTGCTAAAGTTTGTGGAAAGAAGCCAATCAGCTATGAATTAAGGGCTTTAATGACTATTTATTTGTCTAATGTTCTGTTTTGTAATTAAGCTGCCATTTTTCAAAACAAAATCTTCTCCCACCCCCCAAAGTGTCATCAATCCTTCCAACAGGAGTGCGCTACCATTTAATCTGAATTGGGACAAGAAGAGGGTGTGGAACCATGCCAACACAAATGCTCATCGTTACAATGGAGGATGGAGCAGTTTTGTAAGTAAGTTAAGTTCTGCGTTCTCCGTTGTGCTTAGGTTAAATTCTGAGCAGTTTCTGTTGTCCTGTCCCTTTGTCACTCCCTTGTAAATCAAGTGGGCTGTTTTGCTGTTGGCTTGTTGAGTGCTGGAACAAGTACAAATAAGAGCTTCTCTACTGCTTTTCAAACTGTATTTCAGTCCTGAAAAGGTGGCAGTTGTGTCATGATTTACAGCTCCTATTTGGTGTTTTTAATTGGGAATTTACACGACAATTTGTGGCTACATGATCATGTTAAGATTATCTTATAAAAGATCTAGGACAGTTGTTTGTGAAACCCTGGGGGCACATACCAACCTCCTTAGTTATCTAACCAACTGTTGTGCTCCTCGGCTAAAAGAGTGGGGCCTTCAGAAGTGGTTTGATCTTCCTCTGGAAGGTTAAAGGTCGAATGACTCATAAATGAAGAAAGAGTGATTTAATCCAAGGAACCTGTGCTGTTATTGTAAAACAATATTCACCAGTGATGGTACACTGCTGTATAAATGACAAACTGCGCGGCGATGGAAGTTGTTATTACATCACTGGAAACTTCACCTGCACTACATTTATGACTCCATAAACATAGGTTTATTTAACAGCTGTGGGAACACCTATGGCCATTTTGTGTTAAAGGTCAGGAGTCCTAAATTTCAGTTCGCATGTTAGTTTTCATGGGCGAGGTTCATAAAATGTGATAACTAGCATTAAGTGATCAGGACATAACCAAAATATAATGTTGGGGAAAACGTGCTAATACAACCATTTGTACTGTGCCGTGTTTCCTTGAAGCGCTGTGGAGGACTGTTTGTTTGCTGAGTGTTGCTCTGAAAACAGATTTATATCTCTTGGTCACAGTTCTGTCTCCCTTTTGGTGAGAGTCTGTAATTGTATCTGCTGCCAAAGTTAGACTCCAACAGGGGTTTGCCTTCTAGGATATTTTTAAAGGGGGGCAGTCAAGTCCAGCCTATTTCAGAACATGAATTAAAGGTAGCTGTACATACAGCAGCTGCTCCTCAGTTCCTTTGCCAAACTAGATGATTAAAAATACTATTTATTCTAGAAGTTGCCATGTTAAACAATGGGCCAACTGGCTGACTAAACAGTGAGCTATGTATTGCCAAGTGCACAAAATAAAGAAAAATTAAAGAGAAAGTAGTGTGTATTAATGTAAATACTTTTCAAATGGGAGTGTGGGTTTATGGTATCTCCATAAGGTGGTGTCCCCTTGCAGTAGGTCCTCCACAGGAGCACGTGGCCCCTCTGTAAAGGATAAGAAAAAACTGCTGAGTGAATAACTCTTTTTTGCTCTTTTGCAGCATTTGAAAAGCTAAACTGAATCTCTTTTTGGAGATTAAATTGCATATATGCTGTGGGAGAACAGCAATCTCCCTCTGGTTTGTGCAACATTGTTCTCAGCTCCTTTTCTGAGGCCTTGTCTAACTCAAGCTACACATGAATATCTGAGTGCTCCTTTACATTCCCCACCCATCTTATTGCTTCAGGTGTTGTACTGTTGCTCAGTGAATGGTAGCAGATTTTTAACAAATTTGCAACAGCAATCTGGACTACTGAAAGGATTATGACTAAACCAATAAATTACTATTGTCTGCTTTCATCACACAACAGATTCCCATAACCTAGTCCAGTGTGGCTGAAGGTTTTATGCTGATGAAGATTACTGCATTTACTTACATTTTAGAAACACTATTGTTCCATTAGATTCATAAACAATTGTTAGTCAAAGATCAAACAGAGATAATTACTGTTTTTTTGCACTTTTGGAACACAGATGAGATGATTAGAAAAATCCAAAAAGATATGAAGCAATAATGAAGCTTCTCTTAAGCAATGTCAAACATATCTTTCTTGTTTAACAGCATTTTGTATCTCCATCAATAATCTCGCCAATGGTCATATAATTAACTATGCTAATAATGCTTCTTTTAGTCTTTTTATTACTATTATTGCTGTGAACCTACTTACGAGCGATCCACTGTAATTAGTAATTAATCTGATGATTGTGTTGCCCTATGCCAACGTGAGATGGAGCATGTTGATTTGACCACACCAGCCTCGGTCTCCGCTCCACACGTCGTTGCTGCCGTGCACACCAAGCTGCCGCGGCGCTGCCTGCAGCCCCTGCTGCCCCTGCAGCCACCTGGGCTGGGGCTGCTGCTCGGAGCTGCCTTCATGGGGATGGGGACTGGGGACAGAGCGGCCTGTGTGTCACCTCGACCACATAGCCTGGCTGCTGGCAGCCCCTTTGCTTTGAGAGCACCTCCCGGTGTCAATGCCATCTTGTTGCGTGCACAGTAAAGAGGGAAATGCAAGACTGGCTGACTCGGACAGCAAGTACTCCTGTGAAACAGCATGGCTGAGTATTTAATATGGAAGCGTTTCTACTCCAGTTTGGTGTTTCACATGGAAGCCATTTCTTTCTCACTTTCTGAACATTGCCTTTGATTCTTTTTTCTTTAAATCCCCAAATTATCCTCTTCTATTCACTCTTGTTTACTCTGGCAATCTTGTAATGCTAGCATTTGCCAACATCCCACATCCCACTTTTTTTTTTTCTTAGCTTAGAATAGGAAACAAATGTGATAGTATTTATTGGCAAATGGTGATGTTCTTGTGGCAATCATTGTGCTGAGCACTAACAGCGAGGGAGAGGTGAAGAGGATTGAGAATTCCCACTTGAAAGCAATCCCTTTTTTTGTTGTGATTATTGCTGGTGGCCCTTTAGTTTTGGAACTGTCACCATGCTTTTTGCACAGTAATGGAAATGAAAATGTAAAATATCTTTAAAGATATTGCAAGCCATGATTCAAGCACCTGAAGCTTGGAAATCTAGTCTTACCTTGGCTTCATCTTCTTATTGTCATTCCCTTTTACAGCAGTGCAGCAGTAGGTACTGATCTCTCAGTCTCAATGCATTTTGTATGTATTCTCCCTGTTTTATAGTACAGTTGAAGGTTCCTGAAATTCACGATTAGAAAATGATGTGCTTGTTTGTCGCTGGCATAGTTTTCATCCTTCTCTAAACAGGAGTTAGAACAGGGCATTCAGCAAGCAAATATGGAAGCTGTCAAGAGCCCAGTAGACTGTGAGATGGCTCTAAGCCATTATAATGCAGGAAAGTGATATTAACCCAGTGAGTGGAAAAATTAGCTTTTAATGTTTGTAATCACATGTAAGTGTAAAAGCTGAAGGCACAAATCAGGTTTAGGGGAGATAGTGCTATTCAGAGCTAAAATTCTTACAAAAAGGCAAAAATATTTTTCTATCCAGCACTTACAATGTGGAGCCTAAACCTGCCTAATCCCTGCTCCACTTAATCACCAAAAAATACCTGTCAAAAGTCTATCTATCTGTAGAAAGCTGGAGATAGTTGACACTTTGTAAGTGTCCCTGAATTATCTGTCTTAGCAACATACACCTCTGCTGAGCTGTGCAAATACAGCAAAAGTAGGGTTCTGGTGAAACCAGTATTTACACACTATCTCAGTGTTGGAAGTAATTAATCTTCAACTGTATGAGGCTCTTTGTGATGTAAAGCAAGTGCTGACACTTTTGTGTAAACATGAAGATTAGCATATTTACAAACTGGTAGATGTTACTTTGATCAGTGGCTGCTTGCACTGGAAAGGCATGCTGGCATGCGGGTTTGCTCTTCATGTGACAAAGACGTCTAATCCTTTTACACTATTCTCAGATCCATATTTAGAATTCTGACTTGTGTTTTCTGTATCCACTTGAGCTCACTGTTTAGTTTGTTTAGCAGTGTTCATCCACTCTTTATACTCACTAGTGACTCATTCCGGTTTGTTTTCTTTGCAAAGCAAGCAGTAAAATTCCAAAGTAGTAAATGACCTGGGTGAAAAACCCTTAAACTCCTTTCGATTTAATTACTAAAGCAAATTGGAACCACTTGCAGTCAGGCTTTTTGATGGCCCGTATAAAGATCTTCACTGTTTTCCTTCTTGCTTTTAAGTAAGTTAGTGTGAAAATTAGCCAAGCCAGCTCCAGCCTACTTCTAATGTTATTACATCAAGACTTTTGTTTCTGTGTACATTTAAAGTCATCTGGAAGACTTTGAAAGAGGCATCCTACATGCTTGGTTTTATTCATTGTAATTTAATGGTAAACCGTAAACAATACATAATTCATTTTAGTGCAAATTATAGCTTTACATAGTCTAAACTGGTTAGTGACAGGGGATCTTGTGGTAACAAGATAATGACCTGAGCAGGTTAGAACAGGCTGGGTCTTATCTCTTAAGAAGGGTGAAATAATGTTATGACATTGTCAGCATATTGTCTAACATGCTAGGATGCTAGCAACTCATTACTTATGTGCAACCCGTGTGCCTGAGTAAACGATTGCAAGATTGGCCGTTCAAGGTGTGCATGCGTTGGCAAGACCGAACATGCCAGGCGACCGCAGAACAACAGGAGAGATGTGTAGTTGAGGTGGGCCCACACACGCTTGCGGAGGAAAGCTGAGACCGAATCTGTTTGGTGGGTGGGGTACCACTGCTGTTCTCAATGCTGGTGCCTTCATTTGAACACTGAAAGCAAATTTTCTCAGCCTACCCATGGCTGTTGGAGATGGGAGACACAAATCTGCTTGGTCTTGGAAGCTTTCCTGCTTTACTCTGGCAACCTGGAGCTTTGCCTCCATCCCCAGGCACACCTGTTAGCTTGTCAAAGATGAGGGAACTCCTTCTCACCATCCTACTGTCTTCTAGAATTTTAGGACTCTGACTCAGTTTCCATTTGGCAACAGCTCCCAGTGATAAATGTACAGTTTAGAGACGCAGCTGCCACCCAGCTGTTTGCCCTTATGGCACAACTGTAAGGACTACTCCAGCATTTTACCAGTGGTTTAAGCTAATATGTTGGTCTGTAAAGTTGAGATGCTGAGAGCATCCCCTTCGACCCTGCAGTAGAGGGGTGTAACTGCTGCTGGGGGAGTGCAGCAGGCACCTGGTGGTGGCAACAGCTTCAATGAGATAGACTACAAACCTCAGTGGCTGTTATCTGCCTTGCCCAGGCCTGTGGGCTCTCCATGCAAAATGGAAAGGAAACCAAATCTCAACCATCTCTCTAGTGTCTTCCAAATGGATCAGAGTGATATATAATTTCATATACTAAAGGACCCCACCAGCTTTCCAGCCAAGCAGGACATCTATGCTCACAAGGCTGGCCTGAGGCTCTTTGGTGGGATATTAGACATTTTACTTGGTTAAGAACCAGCTGTGAATAATGCATAAGAAAGGCATATAATGATGTCTTGTGTCCTACATTCATTTTTCCAGGGCCAGTGCCCCAGGTGCACCACAGAGGGCAAAGTTAGCATATTCCCCTTGAAATATTTCAGTCTGTAGTCTTCATTCACACACACAAATTTAGAGAATGTTCAGTTGCAGGGAGCTTCCCCCTCTGTATCTAACATATGAACAGTAAAGAGAGGATCTGTGTTTTGATTTCTTGTAAAGCAAAGTAAGCAGGTGAAGTGCTCAGAAAAGAAACTGATACACTTTTCTTGTCTTACTTGCAGAGCATCACATGTATGTTAGACCTATTACTGATTAAAACTCTTGTTAAACCGAGGATCAAAAAGAAAGCTCGACACCTCATTTAACTCTTTTCATGACTAGATTAGCCTAAATAGAACAACTTGTCTATATGGGAACAGCACAGACACTTAATTTTTAAAGTATTTTCCTATCTAGCCAGAGAAACTGTGAATAGAGTATATAAGTAAGGAGAGGGAAAATGTTTTATTTGATTGTGGTGATGAAAAATGAAAAATTATTGGGTGAAATCTTGAGCCCACCAAAGTCAATATAAGTTTTTCCATGGTTTTCAGTGAAACCTACTGTATTTCCTATCGATATTTAAGGGACACCCCCCCCCCCCCCCAACTTCTGCTGGTTATATTGTTACTTATTTAAAATGGAATAGCTGGTTGCACATTTATTAACTAAAACAGTGTATTAACTGAAACCTTCCTAAGTATATATTAATCTCTGTGGTTTACTAAAAGCTTTCAATATGTCTAGGTGTTGCTTTTAGCTTAATGAACAGATTAGAAGACATGTAGTTAATATGCTAAACAAAATGGAATGTTGGTCGTTTTACTCTCAATGCTACTATTTGTGTCTTCATTTTTTTCCACACTGCGAGTGTTCAGCACTTCTGCAATTTAAATGCACAAGCAGACGGGGAACACTTTGCAGCCAATACTGCAATATAAGGTGGATCCTTCAGGCTTTCAGTCTGATTCCCTCCTGTTTCTCCTGTGCGTTGCTAAATAAGGGCAATGGAAGAGCACATCTCCAAGTTGCCAAGCCTGGGCTGTCTTGCAGGCCAAACCCAAACATACGTTAACGTGACCACAAGTAAGCAAGGCAGGCTCGGACACTTGGGATTATAGCCTGACTAGGGGCTGAGAGTGTGGAGGAAATTTCTACAAAGGCTGCAAAAAGGGAATAGAGTCTCAGGGCTACAGTGAAGCTGCAGGAGTCCCGGATCACAGGATTTGGGGCTGGCAACCTGATTATTCAGCCCTATAGCACTCAGAGCCCAACCATGAACAGTGTATGAACTTTGATGTTTTTAATGTTGTCCATGGCTGTGCTGTAGTGGGTAGGACTGACCCTTTTATGTTCTCCCAGGTCTTTTTTTTCCTGACAGTTTTATGGGCATAAATAGATAAAAATCTTCATTTTAGGAAAAGCATGTATTTAGGAATTTTAGGAAACTAATTTCATGTTGCCCTAGAGCATTTTCTGCAAATGCTAGCATGCACATACTATTTCTGGTGATTAAAGCAGAGTATTTTGACTTTAAAGTGGTATCTTCTGAATAAATCTGTCTCCAAATGATTTATGCATGCCATTAGGATTTAGTGCTGGTAGTTGTCCTGGGAAGCCTGATCTGGTCTTTCAAGAGTTGCCTTAGCTTTATCAGTCCATTTACATGTGGCCATATTTCAACCTCCGGGAGCTTTAAAATGTTTAGTACACAGAACACAAATTTAAGCCTGTGTTTGTTTTTATTGGTGGAACCTCTTTCCTTTCTTCAACATTCTCAAATGTTCCCTGGTTTAAGTAGAGTTATCTAAGGTAATCCACTCTTGCCCTTACCAGGGATATTCCACTTTGTTCATAAGCACATAACATAACTCTAGTCCCCAGTGATTTCATTGTGAAATTAAAACCCAGACACTCATCCAGATGTCTTAGAAGATAAGGGCAGGCCTAATCCGTATGTCACAGAGGACTTGAGGAGCAGGAATTCACCTATACATCATCACGTTGTTATTAGCCTGGACCATGGCAAGCCCAACACAAACATTTTCCACAGGGCTTGCATTCAGGCTTGGCAGTGTTAAGAAAATACCCTGCAGCAATGTGTTATTTTAGGCTGAAACAAAAGTAGACATGAATGGCAAGAGGAACAGAGAAGTATTGTTTTTATTTTCAATGTGAACCCATAACTTGTGTTAAATGAAAATCTAACCAACTAAGATGTAAATACCATCGTGTTCAAATGAGCTATCAAATATCAACACATTTATTTTGTGATGGAGTACTGATGCTTGTCTTAGGCACTGTGGGAAGGGCAATTTAGATAGTAGAAGCCAAAAGCTTTATCTGATTAAAACTGATATGATGATTGATTTTGACGGAGAGAAATCACTTCCATTGCAAAAAAGAAGGCAGCAAAACCATTGTGCATTTGTCATTAATATGAATGGTGGCACTGAAATTAGAAACAAAATGTGGGCCTGTGAAAGAGGCAAATTTTGCCTCTATTTGCTCTGCCACAGCAGTCACTCCCAAAACTGCCATAATTATTTTATAAAATCCTTGGGGAACCCTTGGAGTAGGGACTAGAAGCCACCTCTCCAGGAGGTGACCTAGCCTGCACAGCCACCCATTTCTGTCTGTTCCTGCCTTTGCTTGCTGCTTCTCCATCTTGCCCTCCCAAAAGCACGTAGAGAGATGTTACAGGATAACGATGAGGCCGAGTTTGTGATTAAAGCATTAAACTGGGAGTTAGCTGGTTTGGATTCGGCTCCTGCCTGTGCCACAGATGTTCTGCGTGGCCATGGCGTGCTCTGTTTTGATGAAATTCATCCCTGTGCCGAGAGCCAGCTAGAGGCTTGGATGCCATCTGATCCAGGGAGACAAACAAGACTTACCCACTGGTTGAACATTATACAAGTATATTTAGAAAACTCTAATGGCATGTAAGCTTTGTGGTGTCCTTCAGCAGAGGGCTGAACCTCTTGTTTATAGTCAGTGCCTCAGTGCTCCCTCCAGCCAAGCAGGAAAACTGCAAGGTTAATCACATTAACATTTGTGAAATGCTACTGTAATGTGAGGGACACATAAGTGTATGTCTATGAGAAGGAAAGCCTTTCAAATGAGCTGCCCAGAGTTCATGCACTTACGGAATAGGCTGAGTCTCACAAGCATGAAAACGTGCCCTGCAAAAATCTTCAGAAACAAAGAATAAGCTTTATTAACAGATTCTGAGGGTTGGTTTTGTTCTTTTTTTTTTTTTAAATATGAATATCAACTGTAAATTTATGCAAAGGTATTTGTGAAAATCAAGACTAGAAGAAAGGGATCCAGAAAAATGGCAGGACAGAGAAACACTTTCTAAAATGGAATGTGGGTTTGATTTTTTTTTTGTTTTGGGAAGCGATCCAGGTTACCCTAACAGAAAGCAGAGGCACATTTCAGCTGGGGTCTCTTTGTGCACAATGCAATGGCAAAGCAGTTCAAGACCAGTTCATCTGTGTGAAAATATGACCCTGTATGAGTCTGGAGGTCAATGAAACCACTGTTGATCTGCTCAGGGCATGCTGGTCACTGCTTTAGGGTCACTTTGATTTATGTGCTTGGATTTTCCACTTCCAGAAGAATAAAATATGGGTGACTGTCTCCTAGTTGACTCTCATTTGTTGTTGTAAGCATGCATTTTTCTCAGAAATAAGCACTATATGAAAAACTCTGATAAATTTAATGCAAAGATATAAACTGACACTTTTACGGAAGATGAATGTATTCTCAGTCATAATTAGAAAAAAACCCCTGAAAACCATGGCCTTTTTCTGGTTTCTTTTAAGCAACAGAGGAGCTTGCCATCTTCCTCTGGTACTTAAATGTCTCCTTATTGTGATTTGAGTGTTTAACAGTTTTTATGGATTTACTTTTAAGATACTCATGTGAAGGGTGGAATTAATGGTAACACCATTTAATGGATGGGATAGTTGAGGCAGACTCAGTTAAAAGAGATCTGTGGCAAAACAGAAAGTTAATAATTATTTACTGCTCTACCTCCTCCTATCCAACTTCAAAAGTAAAATGAACGGAAACTTTAAATTTGCTTTCTTTGTGCAAAAATTACAACTACTTCTCTGCTGATGTGTCTTGGGAGCGTCACCACAGGTGGTCACAACTCCACAGCAAATTTGAAGCACAATCTTGAATACCTCTTGAAGTCTGGCAGGGACTTCCAGGCCTTCACGGTAAGTCTGTAGGCACCAGCTCTGGAATGCCTTCCTGAGCATTTCACTGGAAGGCATTGGTACCAAATAACTTCTTCCTGCTGTGCAGCTCAGCATGGCGAGAGAGGTGGAGATCCAGAGTTCTGCTGGAGGCATCAGGAGGCACAGTACACCCTGCCTCTGACACGAGGGAAATGGGACAAAATGTTGTCTCAGCTGACACCAAAAATTTTATTCCCTTGATCACTTCACATCAGTAATTTCAGTGCATTTAACACAGAGGGCATCTGAATCAATATTGCTGGATTTTTTTTTGTTGTTTTCTGCTGGACTTCAAATACTTCTGGCTTCAGTGGCACTTGTTGCTCCATTGGTGAAAACGGTCTTCCCTATAATAATTGCTATTCTAGAGTACTTCTATCAACTGCTATTCTAAGTACTTCTATCAAACTCCTTAATTTGTCCTATAGGACTCTTTAACCCATTTAAACTTCCAAAAAACCTGTTAATGAAGGTCACTGCCACCTGCTTTGCGTGTGACTGCTGAGAGCCAGCAGTTTGGACCAGACACGTATGAAGCCATGCGGCTTGGAGCTCAAGAACCACTGCTCGCCCAGTGTATCAGAAAGGCAATTTTTATTGATGAAATTTTGCCTTGTTCTTTCTGTACCCCTATGATTAAGTATGTTTAAAATATACATGTGCCTTGACTTGTTTCCTCTCATAAGTGTTCAACTAATTTTGCGAATTACAAAATTACAAGAGAAAATATGTGTTATTTGGGGAGGATGGGAAGAACAGGGATAAATACTGCAGAAGTGTAACATATTTCTTTGTTATTAATACCTTACTTCAGACGAGCTATTTAGTCAGGGTTGTATCTGTAGCAGTGTTCAGAAGGCATGAATGAGTGGTTGAGAAAATATGAATAGTCACTTTGTTCAGATATATACACACCAGTTTCACTGACACTTCCATTATTCAACCTAAATATCAGTTTAGAAAAAGAATTTGAACATAAGTGAACAAACAACACTTCTATGACTGTGCTGTAACTTCACCATTGCACTTCCTGGGCCATTTGTTAGGGAGTTTTACAAAAACCCAAAAGATTGGCTTTTGTACCATCTATGAACAAAACATGGGACTGGAGAGGCCACAATTATGAAATGTTCAACACGCTTCTCAGTACTTGTTCCTTAGATTAACTGCTTCACAAGCCTTCTCCTTCAAGACATCCTTAAGGCTGTTTAATACCCTCTTAGTTGACATTTCTGTCAGGACTCAGCACTGTGAAGAGTTGCTGAACTAAACCATATTAGCAGGTCTTTACAATTATTTGTAAATGTTAGGATACTCAGAAGATTATTGCACTGGTACATTGCCTTTGGTGCCTGAGGGGAGCACGAATTATATCTTATCTGCAGGAATAGCACTGAGGAGCCAGACCGTCTTATGAGATGCTGTGGTGCTCAACCCACTTCCAATCCCATCACTGGGATTGTCAGGGTACAATTTATATCAGTGAGCAGAATGGACATATCCTCTAACATTAGAGTTTCGCATGAATCTAATGCATGGGAAATGGATTTTTTTTTCTTAAATGGATAAAAATATCTTCTCATCTGAAACCTTAAACTGATGACATTTCAGAATTCCATTTGGAGAGATGGAAAAATAGATGATCTGTGTTTTTTAAAACTCTTTCTGATAGCTGCTGCTTCTTGCCTATACAGTTTGTTGAAGTATTACTGACACAAAGCATTTCAAACTTTTGACTATATGTCTGACTCCAGTAAGGTTTGTCTATAATTGTCTGTATTTAACTAAGGAAAACTACTGTTTTCTGAAACTTATTAGTCCAGGACTGTCAGGACTGGAACCTGGAAGTTAGGTTGCTAAAATTTCAAAGAACTGGTCCAGTTTTCAAAAGCACTGAGCAACCTCAGAGTGCCATGGAAATTGTCTAGGGTTTAAAGCTCTGGGAAAAGGTCAGGCTGGTTGTTTTGTAACCTAAATTTAAGTTCCTATGTACTAAAAATGCCAAGGAAGAAATATCCCATATCATAAGCCAGTTCTTTAAAAAGAGACATACTTTTAACAACTGCTTAATTGAAAGCAAAGCTTGTTTTCAATATGATAGGAACATATTTATGTTTGTGGTTATGCCATCTGTGTAATTTCCAGCTTAAAAGGATGTCAATTATTGCATAACTCTACTGGCCTCTGAAGTAGAAAATAAAATTTGTTTTATTCTTTATAGCTATATATCTATTTATGTCTATCTGCTGCTGGGAGCTGCTGAGAGACCTGCTGGAATACCTTACGGATCTGGCGACAGGAAAGACTGACTGTCATAAACCACTCTCAGCTCTTCTGTGCCAGGGCATTGCAACAGGGGGCTGCGAGGAGCTTCCATCTGACATTAACATGAGAAACTCCCAATGCTGTTCGTGTTGCCTGTGGTGAAGGCTGAAAATTAAGGCATTATCTCACCCAAAAGCCTCACCAATAGAGGCTCCATTCAAGACTGCAGCTCCTAATTCATTCCAGGCTGAGCGTGAAGGCTTCCTACCCGTAATGGGAGTGAAACCCTGCCTCACTTCTGCTTGGGGTTTTGCCGTGGCGTTCGGTGACAGCGGATTTCATCACTGGGTGGTGTATTTGGACATGGGCGTGGGAGAGTGTGAGCTGAGCTGGAGCACTGAAACCATGAGAAGGCCAGCAACCTGGAGGATATCATGTGTGGTAGAGGGAGGGAGCGTCTGGGAGGGAGTGGAGACGGAGAGCATCACTTCTCCATGCAAACACTGCCTAAAAAGGAGTCCCTTGAGTGGCAGAAGGGCTTTAATATGTAAGCTTTGATTTATTTGCTTATGTTTGGGTTTGTTTATTTATGCTTTATCATGTGAAACATGGTAGAGGACAATGGTTTGTTCTCAGTTAGGGTAATTACTGTTATAATACAGAATCAGAGTGTAATTTGTATTGGAAGGGACCTCAGGAGATCCCGAATCTTCTGGAGCAGAAAGGGACATCAGACCAGGTTGCTCAGGGCTTGATCCAGCCATGGAGACCTCCACAGATGAGGACTTCACAGACTCTCAAGGGGCCCGTGTCCTGCCTGGATGGTCCTGGGGGAAAAGTTTCTTCTTGTGGCAGCTGTGGGAATAAGAGGCAAGTCCTGACCAGGCATGCTGGCCACACTGTTCTCAGCCAGTGCTAATGCCTTCGGGTCCCTTTGCCTGTTCCCATGTGAGAGTCACCCCCGTTCAGCTGATGCAGTTGCTGCCACAAGGCAAGTACTGACTGTATGACCATAATCCTCAGAAAGAGTGTATGCCTTTCACTTTTCTCTTCTTTTTCATTACATTGTTAATAAAGTCATTAAGATACCAGAATAAAATTGGGGGAGGGGGGAGGGTTTCCAGAGGCTTTGAGTTATATTTTCAAAATCACACAAGCACAAGTTAACTTTCCATTTTCATGTCTTATGCTCTGATTTCCCAGTGTGCTCACTTCTGTGCTATGTTAGAATGGCTGCACTTAGTGATCACTGAACCCCTTTTTCAGGCAAGAAATGGAGTAACACTGGCATCTCAACTGACATTTCCTCTCTCAATAAAAAACAGGTCTGCTGTTTTAAGGGGTTTGAGTAAACTACTACAGGCCAGTAATAGCTGCTGTGATTCTGTAACTGGGGAAATTTCACTCATTGCAGCACTATGACCCCTGTGAAATCAATGATGCTGCATCAGTGTAGAAAAAAGTTTGTCCCAGCAATTTTAAAATGTCCAACACAAGTCTCTGTGAAGGCTGGTGGCTGACCTGGCTAGCTTTCTGAAGCAAGTTCCTGTTGCTTCCCGGGTCTCTTCAGGAAAGGAACTGTAATAAACAGTGCTGGTTCCTGAAACTTGTTCAAAGGAAATAATATATAGCCTGATGTGCATTAAAAAAAAAAATAAAAAATAGCATTTTTGGTTTTAAATGAAAGGCAGAGAGACCAAGGCTGCTAGTCCTAATGTTCTGCCTGCTCTGTAGATTTTATCGCACTAGTTAAAGGTGTGTTTCTTTTCTCTTTGTGGTGCTGGTAAGGAAACCAACACACAATTCACCTCAGGTGAAGTTATAGATGGAGCATGTTTATTTGGAAATGCCCTCCTTCCAAGCACAATGTACTTGCCTGACCTATATTTACCCATAAGAAACTTGCCCAAATTTTCTGAACCAGGAGAAGCATCACCCCAAGGCCAGGACTGAAAGTATCAGCTGTCCCGTAACTGTATGCCGGGAGTGTGATTTTGCACAGCTGGCCCAGGGCTGGCACTCGATCCCGTTGGGATCATTTCTCACCAGGTCTGCAGGGTACTTCCAGCAATGCTGGCATGGCTTTTGCGCCCTGTTTAGTTTTGCCTTGCAGAACTGTTGAGTTTGCCCATTCAAGCTCTTTGTGTTTGATGTTTTCTACAAACTCCCCAGCTCCTGGAGTCATACGAGAAGCTTAGCTATTACTAAAAGTTTTTAGGTTTCGTAGGGATAGAAAAAAAGCTTCTAAACATGAATTTCAAGTGCAAACTTTCACAAACAAACAAAATAAACTTTTACATTCATTGAGCTTTAACATCTCCTGGTTTTCTAGGGCATCATTTCTGACTTGAGACTATTTGAGGTTGGCAGCACTGCTGCTGACTCTTTGTGCATTAGGCTGCATTTATATTGCTTGGTTTGACATATTCCTGGGAGACTTATTTCCACTCTCTGTGCTTTTAGCTACAGCCTGGGCAAAGCAAGAGAATCTATTTTTCAATTGATATTTTTTCTTTCCCCTTACTTTAGCCCCAACCTTTCTATCTTTCAGGATACTAATTTGGCTATTATTCTGAAAAACACATTCGCTGCTGAGTATAATTATTCGTGGTAAGTTGTACAAATCAGTGGTTAAGTGTGTACAAGTTGACACTGTGGACTGGAGGGATATTTTGACAGTAGCAGGTGAAGTATTACAAGGAAAATTAGAACATGCAATAGTTTTGAATCTGCACAACATTTTGTGAATGTTTACTTTGCACATACTTTTTTTTTTTTTAAGTTTTCTCCTGGTGTCACACATATGTTGCCTTCTCTTGAAAACAGAGGAGGAATTTAAAGCTTTCTGTGAACTTTAGAAACAAAAAGTTCTGATTTCTATTGTGAAAGAGCTTGGTTAGAGCTGTTATGGAAAGTAAGAGGTGACTGAGGTTGACCTCTGAAGGCCAATGCTGTCAGATCCTACTAGATGGTCATCAGTTTTCTCAGAGGACAGGATTTTACCGACTTCTACTTAAACTTTTCATTTCTGATTAATACAAAGATATGTACTGATTTCTGGATCTTGGCCAAAGACTCTGAAGTCTTGTAAATTATATTTTACAAGTTTTCTAAAAGAGAAAAGACAAGAACTCTTTTCTCTGACCAGGTAAATATGTGACTATAATAGTAGTAGAAGGATCCTTGAAGTGTTTTCCTTCACATGCATAGAAGTCCCTTAAGTATAAGGCACCAAAGAACCACGGCTGAGAAGATCTAAGGTAATTTTGTTGTTTGTGCTATGCTGGAATTTTTTTGTTTCATGAGTGTTTGTCTAATAGGGCATGGTTGAAATGACCCTCTTAAAATCTACTGTTAAAACTTGAAATGACACAAGCCTGAATCACACGAGTAAAAGGGCACTACCTTGTATTTATGTGCTCGAGTCTTGGCACAGGCAGAACACCCAGAAAATAGAGTTTTTATCAGTAGAAATGCTCCCAAATTCTACAGGTGTGTTGCTGTAGACCACAGTCTGAACATGTCTTCCTTTTTTCCTACCCAACAGTAGACTCATATTGGAACACGTCCAGTGCTTTAATGAATTACAAACCTGTAAAATATTTCTTTCCCTCTGCCTGCGGTAACTGCTCTTTAACCTGGCAGTGAGATGGGGTACAAATAGGCACTCGAGACTGACTCGAGGGGAAATACGCTGCGCGTGGAAACAGGGGCTGTGCCGCCGAGCCCATCCGCTGTACCTCGGCCACATACCCAAACGCGGTGCCAAAGGATGGAGAGAACCCCCACGGCCGTGCTTGATGCCAAGCACATGTGTGGGAGCTTCTTGCCAGAGCAGGTGGGCAAGTATCACCTCAGCCGGGGCGGGGGAGAGGGCTCGGGGCCGGGGCAGGCAGGGAAAGGCATTCCTGCTCCTGCGCTGCGCAGGGAGAGCGGTGCCAAACAACACATGCGCCGTTGGCATCTCCGATTACTTCTGCTTCTGTAAGTCAGGAACCGTTCCACCGAAGCCAATGGCACCTCATTAACATTACACTGATGTGAATAAAAGGCGACTGGGACATATATGTTTCCATACCTTTATACCACTGGGTCTGATTCTACTTTTGCTCACACCGGTTTGATATTGATACAGCTCCTCTGGCTTCCATGACATGAATCTGTATTTAACCTGGGTCAGCGAGATCTCAATCAGCCTCATTTACTTCAAAAATGTGTGCCTGGAGCTGTTGGGAAAGGATGGGTCTGTAAAAGGAGAACAGAAGATGGGAGGTAAGAATAGGAAGGGGATCAAGAAACAGCTCAAGGATGGAGCTTTATATTTCTTGCCCTTGTTTGGCTACAGTCTGTTGCCTTTGTCAGTGAAAAATGGGAGAGATGAAAGAAGGGAATGTCTCTTGAGTTAGTGGTTGTCTTCGGGCTGAGCGAAGCCCTGGGGTAGAAGCATGTTAGTCCTCCCTCCTTCCCTCATTTCAGCTGTTCTGTGTGTTGGGAAAAAAACCCAACCCTTCTTTTTTTCCAGTACAAAATAGGAAAGAACTACAAGGAAACAGACCAGATTATTTTTTCCACTTTGCCTTAGGGTTTCCTGGAATTTTTGCTACTGTACATTTATTTAAAGTAACCCTATCTGTTTAAATACATGCTGATCTTTGGTTGCTCTGAGATCAGAATCAGCCCCAAAGAATGCCTTTTGCTTGCAGTCATTTTTGTATTGTCAGTTCTTCCTCCTCACCCCCCGCCACGCTGACCTCCGTGGTATCAGGTGACAGTAGGATAAACTGCAACATATGTGGTCCTGGGCAGAAAGCAAGTTATGATCCAAACCGATACAGAAGTTGTGATCTGTTGTCAATCTCCTCAAGGATGATGAAGCGATCTGTTTCCAAATGAAGGTAGATGCAAGATAAATTCTTTGACTGCTATTATGTTTTTCTTGGCACTAACCAGACACTATTACTGTTTTGTGGCTTTGTCACCACCAATTAGGGACTAAAATAACATCGTCTGCTGCAAAGTGTCGTGATCCAAAACTCCTATGCCTCTTCGCAGTGACATTGTGAATAAATAAAATCAAGTCCAATGATTCATTAATACATGTTTAATAAGACTTCGCAAAGTTATGGCAGGCACTTAGAGAGGATGTTTGGAAATAAAGGCTCAATTCTTCAGTGTCTAACCCAGATGAACCACCTCAATTTTGCTGAAACAATACGTGCAGCTAAGGGTTTGCTAAAGCTCTGGAAAGTTTTTTGTTGTGTGCGCCATTTAAATATTCTGTGCAATTGTCATCATTATGTACCCGAAATGAAAACAAATATTTTATAGTGAAACTTAGGACGTTATGCAATAAACTGCAATTTATTGTTTAATCCTCCAACCAAGCTATTACACAGCAAATGGAATTAATTAAGATTTTTTTTGTTGGCTGTCTCAATTTCACAATAAACATATTTTTATTTGAGCAATGTGTGTATATCATGAAAGTATTTCAAGGAAAAATAAATTATTCAAATGGAGCAGCTTTGTTGTAAATCATACTGCAATTTTTTTTCCTTAAATGTAATTTATATCAGTATCATGTTAGAAATGGTAAAATACTGAAAGCTTTTTAAAAAGGTAAAATGATTTACTTTTTTATTGTCTAGACTATATGTAAGCCATTGCTAATTAATGCTGCCCTTTCTGATGGCTTTGCAACAGGCATAACTCAAACAAACCAATTATAAATGATTTTTCAATGTAAACTTTTAACAGCGTAGCCTAAGGGCTTGCTCAACATAAACGTACAATTTAGAAAACATAAGTTTTAACTAAGGTCAGGATATATCAGGCGGTGATGGATGTACATGTAAAAACATCTGTGGAATGACAATGTTTTCTTCGGGACTAAGCAAAATGTTGGTGGCAGTGGTAAGTAGAATGAAAAATAGCCTTGAGTGAACTATCCAGAAGGTTTGGGTTTGGGGTCTGGGTTGCTGGGTTGGTTTTTGTTGTTGTTATTGTTGCTGTTCTGTTGGGTTTTTTTTTGTTGGTTGGGGGTTTTTTTGGTGGTGTTTTTGTTTTCTTCAACATTTTGCAAATCAGAGTTCCAGGGATGCTGCAAACAGTATAATCTGAGTTTTAGACCTATTTTCTATAGTAGGCCCATGAGGAAGTCAGACTTTTCAATATCATGTGCTGTCTTGGGTCCCAGGTAGAAATTAGCCCCCTTTCTTTCTTTTCCTAGCTGCTAGAGCATGGCCCCTGCACCATGGGACTGCGCTGCATGCCCTCCTCCGCCTGCACATGGTGTGGCACTCACTGCTGGTGGTGACACAGCTCATCTGGCTTTCCAGTAGTTTCCAGCTGCTGAATGGAAAACGTCGTGACCCTGTGATGCAAAGCACTGATCTAGTATATCCTAATGTCACAGGTTTAAGCTTGTTCACCATTTTGGAGCGGTAAAGTCTGGGGAGAAGATCTCTCTTTGAATAGATTGTGGTTGACTGCTCCACGCTGTCTTTAAGATTATTCATCCTTATTGTCTGTCTTTCAACAGCCTGAGTGAAGCTGGCACAAGCTCACATCATGTGCTGTATCTTATTTTGTAGAAGCAGTCACATGTCCGTAGTGTGATCTGTATCAGATTTGTATGCCTGAGTCATCTGGTATCAATTCTTGTGGAGCAAAGGCTCCATAGCTGCAGACCTTCACGTGTTCCCAGAGCTCCTGCTCCCCTCTTGTAACTCATTTATCACAGTTCTGCCGTAGCCCTGCTCCTCTGCCATCTCTTCAACTCACCCAACGCCTCTTCTGTAGCTCGGGAATGTCTTTTCCCAGACACACAAGTCACTTCATCCTGGACTCAGCAGTCCAGTAAGTCACACGAGCTTTGTAAACAATTCCTGAACCTCTCATCCTTTGCTGTAGACAGCATAAAAAATCAGAGGTTGTTGACACATCCTGCCTTCTCCTTCGAGAGGTGCATAACTTTGCCTCCCTTCATACGTGTTTTCTCCACAGGCTCCTGCAAAGAGGTTGGAGAAAATTGTTTCTTATCAAGCCACTCCTTCTCTTCTTAGCTGAAAACCATTGTCCTGGTCGTCAACACACCACCCACTGTGACTGTGCCTGGCTCCTCCACCCACAAGACGTAATGAAAGACAGCCAAAGACATAACCATGGTTTCACGAAACGTGGATGGAAACCGTCCGTTGGAGCTGGGTCACCAGGTTATTAGCCAAGCTCTGACTGAAGGTTTGTCATTTTGTTGAAGTAAAAACTGATTTTGCTGATGAACTAAAGGCTAATTAATTTTATTTTTAAGGAAAAACACTGCTTTCTTCTATAGTTATTAGAATTCCAACCTTATTGACCAAATAGTGTATGTATATAGTTGTTGGTGAAACCCAATGGATGCTACTGGGAAAAACAAAAAATTACAGCCTAGTTGAGTTAGAAACATTTATAACTTCTGCCACCGTGCTTATTTGTTCTCTCTTCTTGTGAGCAAAGTCGTTCCACTGATGCAGTCTCCCCTCTTTTTTCTTGTCATCTATAATTATGTTGAAGGGATTAATAATCATTCATTTTATCCAGCGTCTCAGCTTGATGACAGGGCATTGTTTAATGAGAGCACAATGAGTGTCCTGGCTGTTTGGGAGAGCCAAGGCAGCGCTCGTAGTGGAAATCATTGAAAAAATAAACATGTGGGAGCTTAAGCGCTCTTTAATAACTCCTCCTGCTTGTTTGGTTAGCAATTTTGATGATTTTTGTCCGTTGTGCCTGGCTCTGCTGCTGTAGAGGCATGGTTATTTATGGTGCCAGAGGAGGTTATGGTCTCTTTATATAAACTAGGGGACAGAGGTAGAATATAGTAAATTCTGAGTCATAGTAAGTGTTTTAGTTTTGCAGCTCTAAGGCCAAAACCAAACATCCACAAGCAAGAAGCATAGGGTGGATATTTTTCTCCCAAAGTTTGAAATCATTAAGAAATAACTGTTGATATTATTAATGATATTAATGATTAGGTCAAGAATTAGCCGTTACACTATAATAGAATTAGGATACTGATGCGCCAGGTACCTAGAAAAGCTATGGTTTTGTTACATAGACACAGTTTGTCCTGTCTGTAGCTTTTATTTCTATTTAGGTATTTAGATTATATTTGCTAATGGCAAGATGACATTACAAAATGGCACTGCCCGTGTGTTGGAAACAATTACTCAATTATTTCCTTCTCAGAGGTGCCATGGGTTGATGCACTTGTACGGAGCTTGGGACCATATGTGCTTGATCTGAAACAAAGGGTTTAAAAAGGTCTCACCTGGGTAAGACGCATACTGCTTGCAGCATTGCAGTGCTTGAGTATTATGACTTTTGCAGTGCTCATGAAGTTTTTTAGCAAGCACTTGGCTGCTTTTTGTGCCCCAGCAGTGTCCTGGACTGCTTGCCCTGCCAGGGAACATGGACAGTTTCCATGGGACCTCATCGCAGCAGAGAGCACTAGCTCAAACCCCGCTTCTCCTGTTCTCTCCCCAACAGGAATCTGCAGAAGTTTTGCTTTGCCATGTGTGACGGCTGCAAGATTTCCTGCACCGCCGCTCAGCTGGGCCAGGGCAGGGAGGGAAAGTGATAATCCCCTTCATGCCAGCATTTAGCACCTAGCTGGTGGTGGGGATTAGCCCAGGGGACAGAGTTATGCTGCCCAGAAACTTTGCCATCAGTGAAGTGAAATGTCACTATAAATTAGGCGAGAGCGTGAGAGTGCCTGTTGACATGTGCTCAGACAAATCCTCGGAGCTCAACCGATGCTCAGGGTACCAACATTTGTCCTGGGTGCTGGTCCAAGGCCCTGGACCACCAGAAGGTACCACAGAATTAGTGCTTCAATACCCAATGCCTCATCACGTAGCCATCGCACAGCGATAGGCTGCTCTCAGCTCATTTTTGGGGAACTTGGACTCCAGTCCCAACTCAGGCAGTGAATACAGCACCCAGTGTCAACCTCCGCTGGGGTGGTCTCCTCTCCTGTAAGTGCACTGGTGAAGGACACTGCACAATGTTCCCCAGGCCTTGCTAATGAGGGAAGCAGTTTTCCCTTGGACCTTCTTCAGATAACCAGCACATTAGCGGGTGGCCTGGGATGCACTCTGTCTTCTTGCATTATATAAAAGTGATTCAGATTTTTGCATAGCACATTTAATTTGTAACTTACGTATACGGTAATTTGGGAGACATTTGAGTAGGACGTTTCCTTTTCTTGTTACCGCTAGTGCTTGAAATGATGAAAATTTATTCTTTCTCAAGTGAAGTACATGGGGAAGGGTAGCCAAGAGCTCAGGCTGTGCGTGGCAGGACTGTGGGGACCAGCGGTATGGTCAACAAAAGTATATATTAATGTGGAACACACGGGAGGGATTTTTGTTCCTTTTCTGCACCTGCTTTATTTTTCAGTGACAGAAGCCGCCTTTGAAAGACAAGAGGAGTATTTTTTGAACAGGGTCCCTTTTCCCTTCAAAACCTTAATGTTACAGGTGACTCAGTTTAGGTGGCTGTTTTACATGCTTCCACAGGGCCTGCTGGGGAGGGGGATGATCTGAGATGAGGTTTGCTCCTGCCCTCCCAACAAGAGCAAAGGGCTTCTGCTCTCCTTACCTCCTTTGTTTTAGGGCAGTTTTTATATACTGTTATTTACAATTTCTCTAATATAATTTTTATTTATTATTATATCATATATTTTATTTATTATCTAATTAAATTAATCTATTAGCTAAATTTATTGTCTAATTTAATTTATTACATTCTCTTTTATAATGTAGTTACAATTTTTATTTCTCTTTTTTTCTGATGGTTGGAAACGGTCAAAATATGAAGAAATACTAAGAAACAAATGTCTGAGGCACCCCACAGGAGTCATTAGTCCATCACTGACCTCATGCTCTTTTAACAAGACTTGCTGATTCAAGGGTGGCCTGGAAGGGTTAGCCTAGATGTTGCTCCTCATGCCTACACACACGTGCACACACACAAGTGCATGTGCACACACAGAAGCATGATGGTGCCTGAAGTCCAGAAAGCCCAACAATGCCTGGAGGCTGGAACCAAGACCTAACCATCACCTACCCCAGCGCCGTCCCTGTTGTGCAACGGTAGTTCCTTACAGCAGCGTACCTGTAGTCTGCCAATACCAACCCGCATCTCCTCAGGCCCTGCTGTCCTGACAACCTCTTGTCTTCACCTCTACTTGGTCCTCTGCACTGGCTCGGTACTTTAACCCCACTTTTTGCCTGCTCTGCATCAGTGGTACTTGCACACCATCTGCTCTGAGATGCCTTGCAAGGAAATGCCCTGCAAATTGCCGAGTGGTCCCTAATGACGCTCTCATTAATAGTTCTTGCTGCCAAATGCTGTTTGCTTTTACTTTCAGAACTGTCTGCATTAATAACGAGTACCTCTGCTTGGTAACTGTTTACATGAAGTATTGTGCCTCTGTCACTGCCACAGACAGTAGCTCCAGACAGGGTGAGGGACACCCTGCAACGAATTCAGGGAGCAGCCCAGGTCCTGTGAACGCCGGGATACCCCGTCAGCAGTGCAGCCCTGCCCCAGGATGAGCCTGCGTGGCAAAGGGATTATGGCAGAGTTTCCCGGCAGCACTATTGCTTCCTTCCCATAATCCAGGCACGTTAGGGGCTAAAGTCTTCAGGACAAACGAAGTGCGAATTGATGTTATCAATACATTTGGGTCCAGGAGGAGATCTAACAGATTTTTCATCTTTGAGGAGGCATATCTCTCTGGATGTTACGTCGGGGGAGGGCACATGGGAGGGCACGATGACACTAGGCAAGACCAGTAGCAATGACCAGCAAAAGCAAATGCCAGACAACAGTTCTCTTTGCAGGATGTTTCTACGGAGAGCTGCGAATTTCCATACCCTCCTGGCTGTCCTGCCTGAGATGATAAGTGCTCGAGTACTTCACAGCACAAAAGTCCTGGGAAAAGCAGAACTATTTCTTGTGATAAAGGCTGGCTGCACAGTTCAGGAAGATGAGCTTGTCAGGGATGCTGCTGCACTCAGGCTGAACCTGTGGGAAGTGTGCCTGTTCCTACTAAATGTTGTGTGTATTTATGTGGCAGTCATTGTGCTTTGCAAGGAGGGAGTCACAGAAATAATTAGTTAAGAGCGTGAGGTTTTTGGCACAGCTTCCCTTTCTCAAGTAGCTGTGATGTTCATATATAAGAAAAATTGATTTGGCATCTAGACAGGATTTCAGCACGCTCATGGTTATGGAAATCAGCTATGGGCATGGAGGAAATCTGTATATTGATTCATAAACTGACTTGATGACTTGTTCATGCTTTAATATTTTCATGGGCTTTTACCCAAAATAAAAATGTCAGTAAGTACCACTTGACTGTGCTACAGCACCATCTAAAATGGTGGGAAGAATGCAGGGAAGAAAAGGGATTTCCTATTAGATAGAAGCCTTTACTGTCTGTGCTAATTAATTTTTTCCTTAAAGAAGAGGGGGTTTTGTCATTGCCCTTGCTTATTGCTTTAAAATGTACATCTATATAACACCCAGAGAAAAACGGTTCCCTATGAAAGACCCCCCCAGTTTCATGGACACTTTTTCTTTTGCAAGAGTTCAGGAAAGCCAGTCCTCCTACTCACACAGCCATGTGCCAATACTGCCAGAATTGCCATGACTGCATGTATATAATAGTATGAGAACAGCTTTACTTTGGTATCGTGTAATGGGGCGAAAGCCAGCATAACTTGCTGACGCTTTTTTTTGGTCAGACTGGTTAGGGGGTGTTTAGTCAGCATCAGCACTGATGGAAGACTGCCTTGTGAAAAACATCTACTAATACAGTGACTCCTCATGAACATGTTTCTCTGCAGGTTTAAAATCTTAATCCCTGACTAATACCCCCACCTGCCTTGTGGTTTTCGTTGGAGACCTTCCAGCACTGGCCAGTCTTGACCCTATTTGACTTAAGGTATGTGGGCTTGAAATGGAGGCAGTATGGCTGCTGGCCATTATTAAAATGAATGGAAACTATATGTCATGTATAATTTCATCTAAGATCCAGTGAGATAACAATATGTGACCAAATACTGATCTCATCTGCAACAGTATGCTTCCGTTGTGACTTCAGAAGAAATCAATGGGTGTAACGTAAGATGAGTCACAACGCATACATTGTGCCATAGCAGAGCAGAATTTTCTCCATAAATAATGTCTCTTTTGGCAAGACACAGGAAAAAAAGCCTGAAAATCTATACTGTATTGAACTGCACAGTTCAGGAAAGAGGCCTTATACATAAGAGTACATTTTTGAACATGTAGGTTGCTCCTTGTGGACTAAATTTTCCCTTAAGACAGTTGGTCACTCATGTTCACAAGATTTCTGCAAGTCTTTTCCATGATTGGGGTGTAGGATTAAAAGAGCTCTGGGGCCTTATTTGAAACTACTGTGTTTGGTCACCACCCTACATACTGAAAGCACTCATGGAGAAATCAGGGAGATGCCTCAGGGTGGACTGCTAGAAACATGGAGAAATTTTCATGTTCTCAGGAAGAGACAAGAAGGCCATTTTGTCACTTGGTGGTTGGCTTCTTGCTGCTGCTTATTAAATAGTCTGCCAAACTTGTGGCTAATGATTGATTTAAATGTAGTTTGAAGGCAGCTTTTGTTTCCTTCAACTGCTATTTTAAGAAAGATCCCTTAAAATTAATTGACTGACGAAGTGTATAATTGATGCTGTCTATGCAGCGAGCACCGGGCAAAACTGATGGGTAGCGAGAGCACTGGCATCTTGGTAGAGGTTGCTCTAAACCCTTCAGAGAACCTCTGCTTGCCCTCGCTTTATGCTCTTGGGTAGGAGAGGGCATGTTTAGTTTTCTGCTTACTCTATTCCCTTTTGTACTTGTTCATTTGCTAGGTGCATAAAGGAGAGGAGGTCACTTGTGCACATGGGATAAAGAGGTATTATGAATTCTGAAGTGTTTGCTTTATTGGGAAAAGCACAGCGAGCAGGAGAGCACAGGAACATAATGTGTGAATTTTTAATGAATGCTGTGCCAAGTGTTTGTGCATTTTTTTTTTCTACCTGTAGCAGCATTATTCATTTGGGAGAGTACTGCGTACAAGATATTCTTTAGTAGTATGCTGGCTGCTGTTTAGTTTTAATAAATTAAATCCTTTATATCAATGTAATATTCTTTAGACAAGCACTTCCAAGACAGATTAGAAATGAACTTAAGGGGATTAAAAGCTTCTCTTGCTAAAAACAATGTTTCAGATGGGAAATCCACTTATTTATGTCACTTTCAGTGGACTACATTTGTCTTTAATATGTTGCTACTGCTAAAGAAAGCAGTGCTTTGCCCATGACTGCAGCCTTTCTGCTCTGCTTTACATACACAGCAATGTTTATTTTCTTCAGTACAGTAAGTCACTTTTTGGGAAAGATTGATGGCTTCCCATAAAACTGTGAGCAACCATTTTCTTTCTTCTTTAGAGAAAACAAAAGATTTAATGGATCTGGCATTTTAAATAGCGTCAGTCTCTGTAAAATAGGAAACTGTGCGAATTGAAGGTATGAGCAGAGAGAAAAATCTGCTTTGATTTTCCCCTTGCTGCACTGTAGCAGGCTGAAAACATCAATTGAAAGGTTCTCGTTATCTGTGAAATCCTGGACATCTTGGGAGCAGCCTGGTTTAGCTGGTGTTAGCTCAGGTCTGTGCAGCAGACTGAGGCGGAGGTACTAGCTCACAAGCTGTTTCCTCTAACTCATACCAGGTTATCTGTTTCTGTATTAAACGCTTGTCCTAGCACACAGTTCAGTGGTATGTCAATCCCAGTGGTGGTGCCTCTGGTACCAACCCAAAATCTCTTGAACACACCCTGCAGAGATCTGATTTGGTATACCACCACTCGTATGCAGGTATAAAAATTGTTGTCGGGCAGTCTGTATGCAAGATCGGATGCTGCCTGTCCATGCCTCACTAGCTATCCACTGCTCCATCAGTAGACATCCCGCCAGCGTAAACTGAGTGCTTTGGTAGACCCAGCAAAGCCGCAGCCATACCCCTCTGCAGACCCTCATCTGCAGACCTTCATCGCGTTTGTCCTGCTGGATATCTGGTCATGCACAGATGGCTATGAACATTAACAGGACGCCTTTTGGTCCTAGGCTCTGGTAGGAGCTTCTCATTAATCACCAACCCAGTCACACAATACCGACCTGGAAATGGCTGGCTGCCCCCTGATGCTCTCACACTGTGACATTTCAACAGGGCGGGATCCCCCCCTGTGGAATAAATGAGGAGGATCTCGTGGGGGATGGACAATGAGAAGGTTGAATATTCTGAGTATTCAGACAATTTTAAGACCATATTTCAGCCCCATAAGAGACAATCCGGCACACTAACTTTACTAGCATCTGTGTTTGGCAACCAGAACTTCCAGTTCATCTCCCAGACTACAAAAATGCACAGTTTTGGAGTTTACTCCCCACAGCTGTTGAATGCAATTTGGTCAGAGAAGGTACGAGGACATGGCTGATCTCCCAAAAGGGTGAAAGAAGGAAGACCTCCTCTTGAGGCTCCCCACAAAGCATCCGGGAAGGGAAGGAGACTGGGAAGCCTTCGAGGACAATTTGGTTTTACCTTTTCTTAAGTGAGTTAAAAGTCTTTGGTCTATAGTGAGGGCAGAAGAAATGATCAGAGCAAAACGAAACTAGAAGAAATATGAGAAATTAATGTTTAAATCAGAACAAGGCCTTTCAGTCTATTTAGTGTTGCCATTTGCTTGTGAGAGCATGAAAATACAGTGCTTGCTCCTTATGTGACAGCACCAAGAGGTCAGCTATACTTTGCGGATCTGTTATTATTCAATTGCATTGCAGATAACTTGGGCAGTGGGAGAGGTTCAACCCCCACAGAACATAAAGTTTGTCTTGGTAACTGTGTCCCTGACACAGTGCTGGATTTTGTTATTTTAGGCACACCTCCCCCCTTCATTACTTAAAACAGTTCCAGAATAGTACTATTCCATCATGTTTCATTATACAGTAAAGTATTATTTATTTAAATGGTTTCCAAAGTAATTTATTTCCCAGTACCTGGTTAAACCAAGATAATTTCCCTTAATGCTTTCGGGCCATTGATACTCTACGATCCACTGTCCAGTTTCGGTCAGTCTACAAACACTGTTACTGTCCCCTTTCCATGTCCAGAAGCTGATGCTCAGACTGAATTGGAGTGCATCCGATCAAGCAAGGGGTACATTTTCAAAGCAAAGCTCAAGGATTGAGTTGCGTGACTCCACTGGTATTCAAAAGGGCCTTACAGTGAGGCTTTGTATTAACCTCGTATTCCTAGGATTGTATGAGAGTAGGCTGGTAAGCAGAAATTAAACCACCATCTTTATTTTCAATTATTTTGTTCTGTTTTGTTTTCTGAAGCCAGATTTCACTCCTTTCCCCAAAACCACATTATTTTTGCTAGTCATAGCATTTATCAGACATCTAAATCCTTGTATATTGCACATCATAACAAGACTTGACTGAAATTTCACCACTAGTTTTAGAGTGGAGGGGGCAGATTCATTTTCTGCACAATAATGATGGGCTCCTCTGTCAGTGTAGCCACTATGTGTGCACTGGTCATAACACCTGGGGATAAAACTTGTATACACTGCTACATGGCTTATCTGAAAAAGAAAAAAACTTATAATTCAAGAAAAAAATACATAATTAGGATCAGGGCTGGAATTTCACCGGGAAATGTGGTGTAAAAAAGCTTCTCATTTTAAATTAAGCTTTCAATGGCAAGTGCTTGGCTTTCAGCAACTCCTCTGAAACTCTTTTAATTGAAGTTCCATGAAAATCTGGGGAGTTCAGCTCAAGTTCACCTCCCAAACCCATCCTGATTTCATTAAAGATCTGATCTTTCTTTATTTGCCAATAAAATATATGTGTGTGTGTGTGTATAAATCAGTATTTGCTATATAACTGGGGTTTTTTTAAAGGAACAGTTTCCCATTTCTTTATGGAGGATGAACTCTGCTCTGTGCATGCAATGAGAGACAGAAGGAACAATCCACAGGAGATCCTTCCTATCCCCCCTCCTCACCCCCAGGCTGGGATCTGGAGCACATGGGACACTTACTGCTTCCCTCGTCTGAGTTGTGTTCTGCGTCTGTTGAGGCAATCTCACGATCATCTCTTCATGGCCTGGTTAAGGACGGTGTAGGCTCAGGCCAGTTTCCTTAGCACTTATGTTAAGACATTGGAAATACCATGACCTGCATGAGCTGAGGACTGAGCTCGCCTTGGTCAAGCTTAGGGTATTTCTATGTTATTTGCATGTCACTGTTTTCCATTCCTGTCTCTAAGACCCAATAAGTCCTGATTATTCGGAAGGAAGGGTCTTGCTCAGGGTTTATATCTGGACAGTGATTTTAAGACTATTTTTTTTTCTTTTAACCCTTTGGTTTCATTCCTTTTCCAGCTGCAGTGGCCAGATATGCCTGTAACGGCACCAAGGGGCTGAGGCTATTTATACCAAGGCATATTACCTCTTTGCTACACCAGTCAAATAGTAAGAAAGACTTGTCTTCAAAAATTATATTCATAGATCAGAGGTTTTCAACTCAGCTAGGGGGTCTTTTCAAAGCAGTGAACTTGGAGACATTCATTTTGCCCCTTCTGGGCAGAAACCAGCATTCCTATTTCCTTCAAAATAAGCTCTGTTGTGTAGATTCCCATGGGACCAAGAGGAAGGATTCCCGGGAATTGCTGACATTCCTGTTTTTATTTTGTGTGAGAGTCCAGGTAAAAATGTGTTGAAAACGGTGTAAATCCTGAGTTCCCCAAGACAGAGAACTGTGATATACTCGAGTCCTGCGTCAGTCCACTGTGTAGCAGCATGCCAATGACTCTTCCATTACTTGTCATTTGGATACCCTTTTTTCAGTTTTGTCCCACTCCTGGAGTAATAATTGATGCCAGGTTCTTTTATTTTATTCTATTTTTTTATTTTATTACTATTGCAACTATTACCTGTTCCACAACGCTCCTCGCAAGCCCTGCACGTAGCTATCTGCAGTTTTAGTGGATCAGATCTCAGTGTTTCTGATGAGGGTCCAGCTGGAACTAGACATCTTTGTTTCATGTATTTAATATACTCAAAATGCACTAAATGACAGTTTATAATATCATTATCAACAGTTAAAGACATTATAACTTCAAGAAATGAAAAGAAAGTGCAGCCATATGTGGAAATGCTTTATTTTGTGCACTTTTAACCCTCACAATAGTTCAGCTGCAAAAATGGGGACAGCAACGAGAGGCAGGGAGAAAATCGTATGTCTGCAAAATCATTTTTCAGCTTTCCCTCCACTGCTGTCATGAAAGAGCACTGCGCTATTTGGATGGTAAATAACAACTGAGGACTAATTTATTTTTCTTCATAAAATTATTTCTTGAATTGGATTCAAATGTGTTCCTTATTACATGGTTTGATAATTCAGTGATGCTTTCCCCCCATAACATACGAGCTGATTTAAACCTTCACTCCAAACAGCCTTGGGCTTATTAAGAACAGTGTGGACTGAGTATGGATTAGGTTTAAAAGTAATAAAAAAGTAGACCTGTTGGTTAGGTGAAAAATTCACTATCAGATTCCTGAGTGCAGCTTTCTTTTCATGTGCAAACTGCATTAAATGAGGCATTTAATTCAACAAATCCATAGTTCTGATCCACCAGAAATAGAGACTGGGTTAGTTCAATTTGTAACAAACGATCTCCATATGATCAAAGTCCTGAGAGCTGATTCCAACATACTGCTTAAATTAGTCTAACACCGAAGTGTTTGGCTCTGGGACAATATTTGGAATGTCTTACCAGAAGAAAAATTCCTCTGCACACATGGTTCCAATATCTGGGAATGCCAACCTTGCTTTTTAATGGGCTGACAGGGAGCCTCCGTGCTAACTTTCTGACTCCAAAAAGTTCTTGTGCTGTCACCCGCAAACCAGCTTGGATAATTTTTCCTTGGCTTCCTTATTAAAGCCTGAATGAAGGGATTGTGTGGCTTTCTTAATGTCACTTGGTCTGCTTGCCATAAATTCAAGCACTCATGATGAAAGCTCCACTTATATTTCGCTGGGAAATGGAATCAAGGAGAATGCACCCTCGTTCACAATAAATAACTAAAGTTGAGTTATTAAGTGTATTTCATATACCGGTGCCTTATTACATCAGCAGTTTAGATAATGGCTTCTTAAAAATACTCCTCTACTGAAATCTATGAAGAGCGGGTTACACATAGGCGTCCTTATGCATGAAAACCAAACCAGCCGGCTAGAGCAATAACTTAGGACTGTATTAACAAATATCAAATATTTACATTTTTACATGCTGCTGTCTGTTTAGATTAAGCAACCATCGCAATAACAGCAGTCAGCAGCGAGGTCCATATTTGCTCGAGCCCTGCCAGGGAATTCTCAGCTGGGATTGTTTGTTTGCTTTTTGCAGTGAAGACTCGAGCTGTTTACATTGTAGCTCCAGTTTTAGAGAGTGCTAATTACGCTCTACTGCTGAACCCCTCAATTTCTCAGAATCTGCTGTCCTGCAAAAATACTTTACATCAGTCTTGGGGAAAGCAATCTGACTCGCGGCAGGCAACAAAGGGTGCCCTAGTGCTTTATAACTGGTTTTTTTTTTTAATGTGGTAAGCGGCACTAAATGGAAGTTCATGCCTTTAACTCCGCTTGCCTTTTTTTTTTCTTGAAGGAAAGGACAACATTTTCAAAGTCCTTGGCTGAATTTCCTCTCACAATTTTATTGCTTTTTATGGAACTTCTTAATGTGAAATTGGCTGATGTAATTAAGCTAGAGGGGTGCATAGTATCTATCTGTCTATTTACATACATTAAACATGCATATAATTCTTTACATTTTTCCCCCCCATTATTATATGTGCAGTGGGATGTAATAAATTGACACTCACCCAGGAACAGATAGAGCTGACAGTGAGTAAATGCCCTGATTAGCATGTTATTGTTATAACTTTGCAGTTCCTTCCTGATTAGTTAAAATATATGTTTTATGACTATGAGATTACTTTTAAATCTGTGCTAAGCATTACTCGATATTTTATAAAGGCCAGAATGGGAGAAGGAGGCAGGATGCAGGATGAAAGGTTGGCACTCAGAAATTCAGCAAACCCACTGTTTTCATGGTAACTATTCTGAACAGGTGGCTAAGTAAGCCAATTAAACAGACTTTAAGAACAAATTATGATAGTAATCCATTGTCTGGGATCATTGAAATGCACTGTGTGGAATCTGTTCCCCAGAGCAGCCTGAATAATGACAATCTATTTTTGTATAATTTTATTGTTTTCCTATCTTCATTAAATGTTCAAAGTCTCTCTCTCTCTCTCTCTCTCTTTTTTTTTTCCCTTTGGGGTGGATGGAGGGGAAAGGAGAGAGAGCTTTTTCCAGAATTTTTGAAAAAGGTTGTGTTCTGATTAAAAAAACCCCTAATTATTCTCATGTAGGAACATCTTTTCCTTCAAACGAAACAAGAGTTCGCTAATGAAATTTTATAAATATTTTAGAAAAGGATTTTTTTTATTATAAACTGAAAAACCTTCAATAACTTCATAGACATGAATGAACAAAAGCTCAAAGTCATTCCGACAGAAATATTTTGATCAAAAAAGTGCCTGGCAAGGGCCAGTAAAGAAAGTGTGAAATATGAGAGGAACCAATTATAGGCCTTTTAGCTTTAGCGGAGGGCTCCAGAGATGTAGCGCCTTCTCTCCAGTTTGGGGGAAAGACTATCCGAGCATGGGGAGGACAATGCTCCAAACTATCTGCTTGAGCTGATTCAGCCCTCTCATTGTCCAGTCTTTCATTTCACTGGCATAGCTTTAAAGTTAACACAAGTCCCGACGATGTTTGGGCTCTAACTAGTAGTTGCCAATACAGACGATCTCCTCTGCATGGTCTTGCTCAGTGATACGCTGGCATTGATTAAAAAACACACTGAAGACTGACAGACATCACTATATATATATTAAGGGGAGGGCAATAGTAAATTTCTGCTTTTTGTTTCTTTTTTCTTCTTAGATCTGGGGCAGAAAAGAGTTCTCTGGAATGATTTCAGGCCATTGTATAGCAACAGCTCCGAGTTGCCACATAGGGCTGCATTTGAACCACTGACCTAGGAACGAAATAAATTATGTGTAGGCTGAGGTATGGAGATGGTGAGTGACAGAAGAATAGCACTCAGAAATGGTTTTCAAGAGATTCTGTATTCATTTAAGTAATGTAACCGTTTAGCCAATTTATTCATTTGACAAGTTCCTTTTTAACCATTCTAATTCACCATTTAGCCTAAGATGGCCTTCATTAGTTTATTAGATATTCATCGAAAGAGGTTTTAGCATAAATACAGTTCCAGAGAGGGTTACCACCCAGAGAATCTATTCTTTTAACCTACTTATTCTGCTATTGAGTATTTGTTGAAATGGACTCATATTTACTTAGTCTCTTAATGAAGCCTAGAAAAGCTTTTCTGCAAAGGGAATATAGTTTTGTCAAAATTAGTTTACTTAAATAGTTTTCAAAGCAGTCTGAGAACAAAGATTTCAAAGTTACAGGTCCAGCCTAATATTTACTTTTTGCACTGTACAGTAGTTTAGACTTGCCAGAAAAAGTGCACTTGCTTTTTTGTTTTGTTTTGTTTAAATTTCTCTGCTTCTAGTTGTGAGATATATATGTCATTTCTAGGGGTATGGAACTAATTGAGGAATATGTCCTGCCCTTGTTGAGGTGAACAGGGCAGATAAATAAAAACTCCATTGGACATAAATCTCCTCCACTAACATCAAAGAAACAGGATCCTGCTAAGTGTATTTGTATAATGCAGTAATTTATGCAAAAAGCAGCTTTTGTCAGCAATGCAACAAAGCAGCTTTGATAAATGTCCCCTAATTTATTGTCATGTATCTCAAATCAAAGTAAAACATTTACAGCCTGCACACTGAAGGAACCCAGGCCCAGGGTACTTAAAGGGTTTCTCTCCCTTTCCATCTCCCCCCCTTTTTTTTTTAAAGTACAAAAAGCTAAGTTGGGCAAAAGGTTAAAAAGGATCTGTTTTGAATGCTAAGTACTTTATACAAATTATGGGAAAAAATAATAATGAAGCTGCTTAAAGAATGACAGAAAAGCCTGTACAAATTCAGATTAAAAAATCCGTTTAGCTTTTCTCTTATGGGTGGTGTTTAATGAATCATAATGTGGACGCTGATTGTGTTTTACAGGGACAATTCGTTTCTCAGGTTTTGGAGGAATAAAAGGGTGACTGCAGACAGTGGCTGTTTGGAGTCTGTGCTTCTCTCCCCGTCTCGCCTGTGGATTCTGCTGAGCATCCGTCTTTCATATGCATGGCACATTTTGGAAGTCAGATCAAGTGTGAGTTGTTGGGGGGAACTTTTGTCACTGACTTCAGGCAGGAGACTCACACCCTAGAAAAGGAGAAGGCCAATAGTGCCACAAGGGCTGACGGTACTTCCGTGGTGCAGAAATGGGTTGACTTTTCTCCCTACTTCTTGGGAGAATTATTAGACCTACCGTTTGCCATAGTCAAGCAGACTGCTTGGCCTCGCATCATCTTGCATGGCACAGAAATTGTGCAAAGGCCTATGTTATAATTAAAGGGTATCGCGAATGGATATGGCTGGTGAGGCGCAGTCCGAAACGGGCTCGACATAATGTCTGTTGGCGGTGTCAGCAGTAAGCGCGGGCACGGGCGAGCGTGTGGGAGCCGCCGTGTCTGTGGCCAGCGGTTCAGCCCTGTCCCCCATCAGGAGGTCCCCCAGGAGCACTCCTCCAGTCGGATGCTCTGCCTCTGGCTGAGCACTGAGGTTTGCAGGGCCCTCTCTCCTGAGAATGAAAGAGAAAGGTCAGCTGCAAAGGTGCTCCTCACACCTGCAGGGCTGCTGCTGAGGTTGCAGGAGCTAGACCAGGGAAGGCCTGAAATCAGCTTGCTGGAGGGAGACCATCTCATGCCCATCAATCAGATGATAAATTAAAACTACGTGGGCTTTTCAGTCACCCGCAACATCTTTCAGTTAAAAAGACCGAAAGTGATACGGCTCCTCCTCAAGCCCCTTTGATATTTAGGGGGAGCGATAAATTAAGTTCTGTTTCAGCAGAGATCTAGCATGGCTCCACATGTCAGTTTGCTTCAGAAGTAGACAGCATCTCTATGTTTTTTACTTAGAAAGCTCTGTTTATAATAAAACAAACATACAGCTTCAGGAGTATAATATCCTTTGAGTGGAGTTGTTTCAAAGAAGTGTTTTACAACCCATCTGGTAGACTGACTCTAACCATTAGGCATGTTCTTGGAGAAAATGCCTTATTCACACAGATAGTAGTATGGTTCTGGTATTGCAAACCAGAAGAATGAAACTTTGCAAAGCCAGGCCTGCTGCACCATAAAACAGAGACATGGAGTTCACTGAGAAAGTGAAAAGGAGCAGTTGTTAAAAAGAAAAAAAAAAAGAGTTTTATTTTCTTTGTATAAAAGTTCTGCCTGCTGGGAATGAGTCTGCCTCTCCCAGCACCAGCTCGCTTCTTGAAAGAGCATGTCATCTGTACTATGGAGCAATTCACTGTAATTTCTTATGCATGTTTCTCTGTGTTGCTGTTGTCATTAAGGCACATTAAGATTATAAATTAATATATAATAATTTAAGTTAATATCATAATTACTAGGTTTTTTAATTAAAATTTTGTAAAAGTATTCTGAGGCTACAGTCAATGAAATGAGAGCTGTTCACATTAAAAGCATCAAAAATATGCTTAGCAAAGCTAATCTTAAGTTTATGAATGTACCATTTGAATCACAGTAAAGCCCAGAGGCCTTTGTCAGGTGTAAGGCTCAAGGGATATTCTCCAGGAACAGGTGGGGTTAAAAAAAAAAAAAAAAAGACCACCCCCACCCCCCAAACACACAGCTAGCCCCATGGAAGACTGCGTCATCATCACAGGGTCAAGCAGAATGTGCTACAACAGTGCCAGGACTGAAACAACAGCCCAAGTGCGGATATGATGTATATGTATATACGAATGTATATCTGTGTGTATATATATACACACATATATGTATGCATAGTAAATCATATGTGTATACATACATGCATGCACACTGACACCCCCCGTATGTATACGTGCTATATGGACATTATCTGTATATGTAGATATAAATGTACATATATATATATATACACACACATATAGCAGATGTAGCTATGTAGCATATCTACTAAGACTAAATTACCAAATCTAAGCAGCCTGAGCAGCTGGCTGCCTCACTGGGTGCCAGCCAGGCCTGTGCACTGGTAGGAGGGGAGCTGTGCATGCCGTGGGGTCCAGCGAGGGAGGGAGCAGAGACCAGTGGGTGCTGGGGATGGAGATGTGGCCACACTGGAGGAATCCACAAATGGAGGACAAAACCATTGCGGTTTGTGCCGAGACCAATGGCGGTGAGAGAAAAGTTTCTCAAAGGACAGTACCATCAGTGGCAGTGGCAGCCACCGAGTTGTGCCACGTTGGGTACAGGGACCACCAAGTTCATTTAGCTTGACCGGTTGGGAAGACGATACCCAGCCTGTGCTCGCTGCATCTTTCAAAACTTCCATTGAACCGTCTTGACAATTTGGCTTACTAACTGCAGCATACCACGGCTTTCCACCTGCAGTGTGGAACATTGCCTGGTGCTGGGCACCAAAAGCCTGGCACCGACTGCTGGCCTGTGTGGGGCCAGCGGCGGCCAAGCTGCAAGCCAGCCCGCGTCGCTGTGCCCTGCTGCCCTACATGCAGGAAAGGGGCACGCCTCAACCACCCCGCCAGGCATGTCAAACAAACCCCTGTGCTTCACGCGATGTCGCGTTTCAGGTACTGCTAATTAATCTAACACGTGAAAAATGAGGTAAACCAATGCTTGACAAATGTATATAAACAGCAAAAGGTTTTGAGGGACGTTATCTAAGTGCTGATGTTCTGTGGGGAGAAGGAGACTAAACACAGGACCATTACATGAGATCTTTTTGTTCAATTCTATAAACAGAAACAGAAAGGAGAACACCATGCTTGGAGATCATGAAAAAATCCTTAGCCATTTTAACTTATGAACAATCAGAATGGGAAGAGGTTGATCCCCACTGGTCAGTCGCGCAGGCGACGTCGTGCAGGGACCTTAGTGCTGCCAGGCAGCTGCCAGCACAACCGTGCCATCGTTTCAGGTCCTCATGCAGCACAAAGAACTGGCTACACGAGCATCACCGGCATTACACACATGGGTTTAAAACACATTGGCTCCTAATGCTCCAAGGGGCTTGTCCCAAGTTGAAGTTTTATCCCCAGGTGTTGAACCTGGGCTGCAAAACCTCGAAGGGCACAGGCGGCATCAGCCACCACAGCCAGTGTGGGGAGCCAGTGGGGTCCCACCATATACATGGCTGGTGGGGATGGCTGAAGCAGGTCAAGGCAAATGTTAAAGTTCACACACCATAGGTGGCTTTCCTAACCTCAGCTTTATTGCTCAGCTCTGCTGGTAGCAGCAGGACACAGAAACATAAGTAGAATGGGTGAACATAAAGAGTAAAGTGAGAAATGTCCCTGTGAGAGAGCCGAGCGGTATGGCGTGACCCAGCACCCAATTTATTAGCATCTGGCAATTTAGCTGATCACCTCATGTGTCTCATTATCTGTGTTGTAATGTAAGCTGCTGCTCAGCTCGTACTCTGTGCCTGCACACCCATCAGCCTTCAGTGAGCTTTCCAAAGGAGATCTGATGGGGCTGTTTGGTCATAAAATCTGGCCAGGATTCATGTAGACTAGTGAGATCAAAGGAAAGCCCTATGAAAATTAAATTAGAGTTAAGAGAATGCTCACATGAAAAAAAGACATGGTCAGCAGAGCTCTTTAGCAGGTATTTCACATTAAAAATACAGTCTCCTACAGATATTGGTGAATGACCGCTCAGGTGCTGGTGTGTTCCCCTGACATGGAGTTGAGTGGTGGCCAATACTTGGAGTTCTGCCGCGAAGGAGACTTACACCCTCTTGTCAATACATGCGGCCTCTTGCTTTCAATATAGGCTTTTTCTTGTTGCTTGTTACAGCAATAAACTGTTTCCATGTCTGAGCAGAGCACCTGATTGCTGCACTTCTTTGTCACTCCACCAAGAGCCCCCAGCCACCGCTGCGTCCTGCCCCAAGGGCTGGAGACGTGTCGGTGTGTGCTCATTTGTGCTTCATCTTCATGAGGGGGTCATGCTGGTGTGCCATCAGAAGCTTTTCTACTTTGAATTTTGAGTGGCAAAAGGGGTCAAACACTGTGATGTCAGGAAAGGAGAAGTCTTCCTTTAGCACAACATTTCCTTAACTTTTTGAATAAGTGAAATCACGAAACCTTCCCCTGTCCTGTGGCTCCTTTTCACATCGATAAAAGCTCTGCAGACCCAGTTAGCAACCACTCACCTTCTCTTTCTTCTGAGTACACCAAGAAAAATGCAAATTACACTTTTGCTTTCCCCATTACTTGCTAACATTTCAGCGAGGCAGGTGTGTTTTGCACAGTTAAACTGGCAGCAAATCTTGAAATACAAATCTCTATATTAATCAGATAAGCTGCAGGCTGTCTGTTCAGAAGGAAAAACCTACCCAAGGTGCGCTAGTCAGCAGTGGTGCAGCGTGTAGGGACACCTGGGTGAGAGGAGGGGCAGGGAGCCCTCCAGGCAGGCAGCTGCCTGCACCCTGCCTGCACCAGCCTCCCTTCAGCCACGACCGCACCGCCTGGCCAGGGCCACTTAAAATAATGTTAGTGCTTTGTATTGACTGGAGCTTGTGATGAAATTTTATCCCAATACTTTTAAAGCAGAGACAGCTGTGAGTAGCTGTTAAATAGACACAAACAAGAGCTCGGTCCAAAATATGCATGTTCAACATAGTGCTTTATATATAAGTTGTGCTATGAGACCACAAAAATGAAGAAACCAAAACATATTAATTATTTGAAATAGAAACACTCTCTTTTTAAAGGCAGGCACCCTTTTTAGATGTCTTATTTAAGTGTCACATTCATTTTTTAAATCTCTGAAGCCCCTTTATCTCAGTGCACTTATAAGAGTTACATTTTGACACATGGTTTTGGTTTATTATGTAATGCTTCAATAAGTAAATGCAAATTACCAATAATGATCTTTTTAATTCAAAACATATCTTGACCAAAATCAAACTTTTCAAGGAAATAAATGGAAAGAGATATTTTTTTTTTTAAGTTTGCTTTATTTCACAAATTAGTTTCAGTGTCTCACACATACACACACACACACACACGCTTTTCAAAGAAGTTCACATTTAATGTGAGTAGGACAAATACCCCCCCCCCCCCCAACAAATCAACACCCCCCACGCGCCCCAATCTTGGAATGTGTCATTAAAACCACATGGATTTTAAATTCTTGTTCTTATACAGAAAATTGCATTAACAGATTTTGACCTCGAGACTAAGCCAAGCTACATGTGTTAAAGGCCCAGCATCTCCACTCCGATCCATAGGACTGTTCCTGCATACTGACTAAATAAATGCAGCCTACTGATGTAATAGCATCCTCCATATGTCTCATATTAATGGTATTTTCCTAATAGTAATAGCATTAAAAGCCTGCCTACTTTGCTATTGAGTTACCCTGTTTAGGATAATTTGCACAGAAAGACTATCCTTGAGCATGTGAACGAGCATATCATTTTATAATACTTAACTTAAAATATTGAAATCAAAGCAAGCCGACAGTTTGATTCCAGAACTGGTATTTTTCTATTTAAAAAAAGAAAAAATCTTTTGTGTTTCTTGAATAATTTATTACCTGGATTTTTGTTGTATTTTCCACATGGAATTGATGAAGAAAAAAAATACTCTTTTTTCTAAAGAAAGTTTGGAAGAGCGAAAATTCACACATGGAAAACAAATGAGCATCGGGAAATACTCCTCGTAGCTAATGGCTACTTGGTATGTCGCCAGAATTCATACAGATCCTTAAAATCAAGTAAATTATGCCCGCAGTGATAGCTCCCTTTCGCCAGAGTCCCACAACAACCAACAAATGGCGGAGCAAAGCCGAACTGCCAAATTTCATTTTTCACCTCCCGATTCCTTTCAATTAAGCCGACTCATTTGCCACAGAGGGGCCTATGCATATTTTATAGTCCGGAAGGTAGGCCTCAGCTCACTCCCTCTCTCAGGCGCCCTCGCAGCGTCACGGCTGCACGCTGCGACCGGCAGCCATGCATGCCCTCGCCTCCTCGCTGCGGGCCACGCGTGCCCTCGCCTCCCTCCTCGCTGCCGGCCACGCGTGCCCTCGCCTCCTTGCTGCCGGCCTCGCTGCCGGCCCTGCCTGCCCACCTGCGGGCACCAAGGAGCCGGGAAGGGGCTTCTGGAGGTAGGGTTTATCCGTACTGCTTTGCTGAGTCAAAAAATAAACAAATGGAGGAGGTGAAAGCCATCAGACACGTGCGTCGTCTTTAAACAGACCACGAAAGGAAAAGGGAGAGAATACAAGCTTTCAAAGGAATATGAAAAAAAAAAAAAGCAGCGTTGCTCTCCTGTTCTGTTCCTGCGATAAGAGATCACACACTTTAAATACCTTATTGAACTCGCAGGTTAAGAAACCTGCCACTCATCACACAACAGATTAAATAAATAACTGGTGAATTATGTGCTAGAAAAATTAGGCTGGATTACACAAATATCTGTTAAGGCTATGATAAATATTTATAAACAATCTTCCTTGCAGAACATGTCTCTGTCATTCATTTCACTGCAATGAAAAACCTGGAACAACGGAACTAATGACTACATTGTTCCAAAGTTAAGTAGTATATCTAATAAGGAAAATAATCAAATGAGCCAAATTCTTTATGAATACAACAGTGAAGCAATTAAAATAAATGTGATTTTCCAGATCAAAACTTCTGGCTGTTAATTGCTATATGGCACCTATCCTAGTCATATGAGTTTCCCTTGCAGCTGTTTTTATTTCATGATACATTTTGAAATCCCAGGAGCCTAGTCCTGGGATCTGCCGTACAGACAGTTAGCCTGAAAACCAGGATACTTATCAAGTGTTTATAATCTGGGCAGATGAACTCTCAAGACAGGCCTTTGAGAACAAGCACTTTCTTGCCATTTGCATTTTGTTTGCAATGTGTTTCCAATGAAGATAATTTACTGATGCGTACTTCTTACACTGGAGTATGCGGCTTTGCTGCCATATGCGGGCGAGCTCAGGAAGACGAGGCGTGGGGAGCAGGGAGGTGTCCCCTGCCTCGCCAGCACGTCGGGTTAAGGTCACTACTGCAGGCGCTGAGCTAACAGGCAATGTGGTATGGGGTCTCTGGTGAAAATAATACGGATACAATCCAGGGTGTCTCTTGTCTTGCACGGCCTCTGATGCTCTGCATCTGACACCTTCTCTTGGGTTTTAGTTTTTTGCAAGCTCTGCCGTTTATGGGTGTCCGAGTTCAGGAGCGGTGGGGCAGGAGGGCTGCAGCCTCGGCAGGGCCAGTGAGCCCATTTAACCCACAACACATTACCCCCTGAGCTAGAAGTGCACACTGGAAACCTGGCATATTCCAGCCAGTTTATTTGAAGCTGTATTTTAGTATCTGTGGGTTATTAATGAGATTAAAGAACTCAGTTACAGGGAATGACAACTGCAGTTTGTCCAACATTAAGCAGATATTGGCATCCTTAGGTGCAACTCAGGAGTCAGCGATCTCAGCTATTGAACAAGCTAAAGCCATGAGCAATATGATATTGATTAGACAATGGGTATTGTATTTACCCACATAGTTTTATTGGGTGAGGCTCAATGCAATGTGTTTTTATTTGGAAACGTAAGGAAGATAATTAAAAATGTTGTAAGGAGAGCCTAGCAGCCTTCGTGCTTTTCTTTTTAAAGGCTACAGATGTCTTGTCTTCTTTCTTTAAGACTGCATGTGCTCCCTCCCCACCTTCCAAAAGATCAAGGGTAATAATAATAACAACAATAATAATACAGTATCCTGGAATTTTTCTACATGCCTCAAGAGAACTTTAATTTTTTCCAGAAACTGTTTTCTGACAGCAGCCGCCTCTTCTACTTTTTCTTTTACCCTGCCTGGATTGCCAGCGCTGCCGTGGCTAAGTTAAAATGGTGGCTTTGAACCTGGGGCCTTTTCTGTAGAAAATTCTTCTCTTGCTAACCAAAACCATGTCGAGTTCAGCTATCCTTCAGGGTCAGTTTTTTACTCCGTTCTGTGCCCTCCATACAATTTCTGCTTTCCCCTTGCCATTGCCAGGCAGTACTGATGTCAGCATTCATTTTTGCTTTTGCAAATAGTAGGAGATGGTTAAAACTTGAGCTTTAACTCAAGTTAGTCTCAGTTAAAACCGTGGTCCTGGGAAGCGCCAGCTTGCAGGCCTGCCTGCCTTGCCCATGCGGGCCAAAGTGATTACTGTGTGAATCTCAGGGCATGCCTTATGTCTCTCAGCACGCCCAAACTGGCTGTGCCATACCCAGTGCTTTCCCACCTTCGGGGGATGTGGTTATGTCAGGATCCCAGGTAGCTGTAAAAACACCCTAAAACACCTTTATGGTGAAGGTCGGTGTGATGCTTCAGTTGTTATTCTTTGCATCTTTCTGACTTCGGGATCCCAACTGGAAGAGCTCACCCACTGCCACAGCCACGACACTGCGGGAGAAGGGGAGGCAGGGATGTGGCATTGAAAAGCCAGCTAGGCACCGACTGCCAGTGTGCCGCGGCAAGAACGGACACAAACCAAGGCAGGGAACTGCTCAGGGTTTGATGACTAGGTGGACAAAAAGCCATATCTAGGGTTGGATGATACCACTGAAGAAGGAAAGCTACAGCCCAGAAGCCAGAGCAGGAAAGAAAGGATGTTAGGGAGCAACTTTTCCCACTGCAACCACTGTTTGAAGTCGTGAGGCTGGCGATGCTCGCCAAGGGCCAGGGTTGCACGCATCTGAGGTGCAGCTGGACAGCACGTTTGTAATCAGCCTTTCTGGCTGGTGGTTAGTCGAGTTACTGTTTGCTTAAAGGCACCGGCAGCTTCTGGAGTCACAGCCATGCAGTGAAACCTGCAGCGCCCGGCATTCGCCTTTCAGGAAAGCCTCACAGGGGACGAGAGAAACATAAAGATTTTCCAAGTTAATTTTTGAATGGTTTTATATTGAACAGTGCTCATAAAGCAGTAAGTCCCAAATTTATCCAGGCAGTAGGAGCTGTAACTGCCTGGTAAGGCTTTCTACTTTGCACTTCCATACCATACACATACTTTAAGCCCCTGCCACCACAAACTGTGAGACAGTGGCCAGGCAGCAACCGAGACCTCCCTTCCGCTTGGCCCCTGCCCACCGAAGGCAGGTCATGCAGTGAGCGGAGGGCAGCCCCGGCCCCACCAGGGATGCTGGGAAGCTCTGCAGGCTGCGGGAAGCCCAGCTCGGGGCGCATGATGAAGGGGATGTCTTCTTGATTCCTCACATCCACAAACATCTTGACCGATCAGTTCGAAGCATCCCTGGACAATATGCCCTGTTTTGCTCTTTCTCCCATCAATTGCATTCCCTTTCTCTGAGGGCTTTTTCTTTTTCTTTTTAATCCCACAGCACTATCAAGTTTGCCAGCTCCAACATCATGTTCCTCTCTTTCATCAGAAGACTGACTCATAGCATCTTTCAATTTGGACTTGCTTTTTTTCTTCTGTGGGACTTTGGCCCAAACAACACAACACACAAGGCATCCGCCCAGACTCGACACACAGCGAGGCATCCGCCCAGCATGGGGGTGAAATGGAACCCATATTTTCACCATCTTCTTTGCCCCTGGGAATTTTACCATACTGAGACCATTATACCCACGTTTAGGTGGGATAGCTTGGCATTTCCCCTCCCTCCATGGGTGACCGCTGCTCTCAACTCTCCAGGCTTCTGGCCACGGAGCTTTTAGTTCTTTTTCTCAAGCCTGGTCCATACCTGATGCACCGGTGCTGCTGCCAGCTCCGGTTCTCATTTGTAAGGCAGCTTCTCGCAGCTACTGCTGTAGCACTCCGCTCTTCAACCTGATGCTTTCCAACTCCAGGCTCTGCAAGGAGAGACACGAGGCAGGATGTGCGGAGTGCCTGGAGGAGTGGGTGAACCGCTTCTGGACCCACACTCAGAGCAGCTTCTCCATCTGCACCACGTCATGGGAATACAAAATGGCACCGAGTCGTACTTTTCCTCATTAGATGTGGGCAAACTTGGCTGGAGCACAAGTGCAAAAGCTCATCTTTCTTCAGCTGCTTGTAATTCATGCTTGAGCAAGAGCATTATTTGGGGCTTAAGTCAGATTCTTCTAAGTAGGTCACAATTCTTCTTCTAGACACAAATTCCTGCCTCCGACTTCTCAGAAACATGGATTCACCATCTCTCCTGATTTGTGTAACACCTCAGGTGCCCTCTTATCAGCTTTATCAGCTCTTCAAGTGAATCCACAAAACAAACAGTTACTAAGTTGCTGCCTGCATAGGGTTCAGACTTGGAAAAGTTCCTCTGCCTTGGGTGGCAGCCATTTCTCTGTCTGATTTGCATGGCTGATTTTTCCCATTTTAATGATGCTCCACTTTTAGCCCTGTAGTCAGGTAAAACGATGTATCCTGCATCTCCTGTGGTCATTGCATCAGTGAGAGGACAAAAAGTTGCAGAGATGGCCAGGGAACTCCAGTCCATATGGGGTTTGCTGTCTGAAACAGATGCAGTGCAGTCCACGCTATAAAACGGGATTAATTTTAGCGGTACAGAGATCGATTCCCCAAATCATTATGGCAGATGTTAGACATTAGTCCTTTTGTATAGTACTATACGGGGTTCAGACACACCCAGTGATACAATGAGGGAGATAAAAGAATGCAATGAGATATAGAATAGAGTGGAAGAGACTACAACACAACACAATATAACACAATACAAGGGAGAGTAGAGCTCTTCACTGAACTGGCAGGATATGGCTTTATGATATTTCTGCAGCATAGTTCTGATAGGCTATACCAGCTCACCACCCTGTTGTTGAAAATTATAGTGATTTGCTTGTTTCAAGCCAAAAGAAAGAGAGAAAGAAAGAAAGAAAGAAAGAAAGAAAAGAAGAGAAAGAAAGGAAGTTTTAGACCCCTCAATGGAGGGATGAGTCTGACCTTTAAAGATACTAGTGGGAAGTATGAACCAACCAAACACTGTATCTCTCACTAGAGGTGGAGACTTGCATGTAAAAATGGTTTTTAGTGAAGTTGTCTGGCCGGGCAGACTATCCGCAGGGGGGGATAGCTCTCATTAGAAGACAGATGTTTGGCCATTTACCTGCATCACATTCCCAGATGTTTTTATTCCTTGATTGCCACTTTGGTGTGCAGTGGTAAAATGCTGGAGCTGGATCACAGCTTGTTTCTGTGGTCACCTTTGTATCACTGAAATGAGTTGAAGTGTTATTTTACAATGGAATACAGGATGCCCGCAGGCTTTTATGTTTTATTTTTGTTTCTGTGAAGTTATTTTTCACTTCCTCTTCTGAAAACAAACAAAATGTTAAATGTCTAATTGAATAGACTGTTGGAAAAGCCAAATAGGAAGGTTGAGCACATGAACTTCTGTGAAGCAAATGCCTTTGTTTCCAAACAGTCTAGTGATAGCAAATATTTATTGACATTTTCCTTCCACAGGGGCGTTAACAATTATAATTTGCTAGTACATACATCATGAATACTTTCAGATTTTGAACAGAACATCTGTTGGTCAAAGATGAAAAAAACCTTGAAAAAAAAAATAAATCTATTTTTCCAGGGTTATGAATCTAACAGCATCACAAATTATCGCTAGGAAAACATTTCAAAAGCCTGAACTTGCACTTATGGAAAAAGGAACACAGATAGAGGAAACAGATAAATATGCGTTGTGTTAGTAGGCTTTGTTTTCTGAAATGATATATTGTTCCGGAGAAGCGGTTAACAAACAAATTATTGTCTGTGTCCAATACAGCGAGATCTTTGGTTCCACCGAACAGATGTTGAGGTGAAGCAGATTAAAGCTTAATTCACAATAGGGCTGTACCACAGGAAAGGTGCCCTAAGTTTATCTATTGTTAAATAATATAATTTATCGTCTTGGAGGGCTACGGAGCAATTTCTGTTCCTTTTCTACTTTTTGAACAAAGATTTATAACATAGATAATCCCCAATTTTAGATATTTGCTGCAGGTTATATTTGAAAGAATTTCCCAAAAGACTGATAACCCCTTTTTTTCCCTTAACCACAGTCAAACCAGTGAACTAATATGATGCCTGCTTCAAATAAATGTATTTGCTGCCTCTGTGCATGATAAGTTTTCATTTAGTCTATGATCAGCTGACAGTATGCAAGTTTGCAGATACCAGTAATTGAATACAGATAACCTTGGTTGTTGACCTATGCAGAGCCATGACTGTCTAGTTTCCATTGTTTCTGTTTTTGCTAGTTGACACAAAACTGATGTGGGCTGAATTTATATATTAGCCATCCATTATAGTGGGAATTGCTTATCATTATGGATGGATATTGCAAGAAGTTTCTATTTATTTAACCTAATAAGATGGCAAAAATGAACCTGATTGGGCCAATTCAGGATCAGATTTAACCCTTAGCAACCTGGTTAGTTTCTGCATGGATAGCAGGGCATAAAAGGCTGTCTGCCTTATTTCTATTTTTTACAAATCGATTTTCTTCTTGGTTGGAGGGATTATTTTTTCTAGCAAAGAATGCTATGAAATATTGAGAAACTGTTTGAAGTTGAGAGTTGCAAAGGAGCCAAGCAGTGCTGGGTATCCAAATCCTCTTGGCTTCTGATAGCAGTAGACAGCTAATTCTCTTAGACTTTGTTGACAGCCCAGTCTGAAAAGACTATGAGGTAGAGTTTGCCAAGAGATGAAGAGGACAGTGGCAGTGTAGTCCCTATGAGAACCGCCTGCTATACACAGCATGGGCTTCAAATCACATACCAGAAGCTGTTCTTCTGCAGGTTGCAGCTGTCTCCAACCTCGTGTACATTAGAGCCAGGATGAGGCTCCTTTGGTTGTTTGCAATGGTTGTGACCAGCTGGGTTTTAATTTCCCCCTGGCTGCGATTAGTTGCGCAAGTTTCCAGTTACCTATGAGCTTACTTAGGTCTAAAATGAAAATCCAGGTTTACAAATACAATGTGAATATTGTAACTTGCTTACACAGAAAGTACGCTACTGCAGCCTAGGAATGGCTGACCCATTGGCTGTGGAGGGGCAGTGACAAAACGAGAGCGCCATTTTTTTTCCCAACTATTAATTAACTATGATGGTCAAACTCTGGCCCCACTGACGTTGATGGCAAAACTTCAAGGCAACTGATTGCCTGGTGTCAGTGGCATTGTGGGCAGCTTTTTCCCACCTGAGGGGAACAGAAGAAATCTGGCCTGAAGTCCCAATGGAGGGGCCACTGGACTTTTCAGAAAAAGCGTCCATTAAGTGTGGGCTCATGACTGGGCTATTGAGCCCCTTGCAGAGCCTTTATGTACCAGCTATTCAGGCCTTGGTAATGTTATGCACCAGGACTCACATGAGGTTTGTTCAAGACCGTGAAAGCAAAATGGCCAGCTGGAATCCTGATCACCTTGTGGAATACAGTAAAACACATGGAAACGCGATACTGCTGCTCATATTGAAATCTCTGCTTTTAGCCCTTTTCATAGCAGCAAGAACGAGTAACATGAAGTCCCACTATGGCTGAATTCTGTTTTTGTCAAACTGTGGTGTCAATCAAGTTAGCTAAACTGAGCTGGTTTTTCAAAATGGCTTTTACTCCCTCCTGTAAATGGTTTTCTTTGCAAATACAGTTTTAAAAATCTAGGGAACTGTGAAAAGGAAACTTTTAAGCATCCTTTTTTTGGCCACCTTTCTGAACCGCATCACCTAGATCACAGATCTTAGTTTGGCTGCAAAGATGGACACTGGGAAGCTGTGGGAATGCAGTACCCAGTTAAAGTGTCGCATTCCTCTTCTGCATGCGTTTAAGGATGAGCAGTGCCTACGTGTATCAAATACTTTCATGACTAGACCTTTTACTTCTAGAAAGGAATTTTTTCCCCATCCCCTCCCCTCCACGCACACTGCTGCCTTCAAGGAGTAATGAGCGCAAGGTCAATGCAGTCTTTTTACAGGCATTTGCTTTCTTTGGGGATCCAAGACCCATGAAAAAGAAAATTAAATCACCTCCTAGAGCACGGGGATATTTATTTCTTTGAAGTAAATCAAGCCATGCTGCCAAACAATGATTACAGACCCATTAATAGGTTAATCATTATAACTGCAATAGTGTCATGGCACCTTACTCTCGGTAGCTCTGCCAACATCCT
>NC_134181.1:18974660-19017160 GCF_964188355.1 Buteo buteo
CACATTGTTAAATATGATTGTGTCATGCAGAAGCTGTGCTGCATCTCCAATGTGTATTTCATTTCTAGTCAATAGGCATTTGAGCTAGTTAATAAATTTTTAACAACATTGTAGACTAGACAGGGTCATCAGCCATTCAAAGAAACAACAGTTCGGTTGTCAGTGGAGTGTTAATTTCTTTCACTTCCAACTGACCTTAACATAGATTTTAAGATTAGTATTGCAATGTTTTGCCTCTCTTGTTAAAAAATGATAAACATAGATTTGCAACTTTTTGCCTTCGAGATATTTAGATTCCCTGTCAATATTCTGCAGGCTTTTCCTCCAGCCTTGCTCTGCTTCGCCGTCTCAGGTCCAAGGCTCCTAGAGAAGAAATGCTGTCTGTTTTCATTCTCTAATGCAGCAAAGGTGCAAGGTTGAACAACCAGAGCCTAATTAAAGTGCTGGATTGAAAAATCAATACACATCAATATACACCAGACATTATACTAAACAGCTGAAAATATTTTATCAGAACAGCATTGCACGTGAGCCAGTGTGAAGTTCTTCTCCTTTCCTTCGCTTATTTTGCTGGTTTTGGGTTTGCAGTTTGACAACACACACACACACACACACGGAGACTAGAGAGTTATTTCATTGTCAGGAAAAACCTATAATTAAAGTTTTACACTTGCCCCTCTTTCAAAGTGCTGCCTTAAAAATACAGAGCTGCTCATCATGTTTACCAGGCCTCCAGAGGTGAAGCCATGCTTCTTCCGAGTGTTTTAATCCACTTTATGGCTGTCCATCTGAAAACACAGAGTTGTTCTCACTGCTGCCAGAGCTATGGACCATGAAAGTGTGTCCGTCCAAAAATGCACTTAAACATGCGGTTGAAGTTGCAGTGGCATCGAGCCAAAGGGATTCAAACACTGCTGAAGTGCTGACTTCATCCTTGTCCTGTGTTAGCACAGAAGTCCACAAAATAGCGTGCACTTATTTCTTCCTGGTGCCATCAATACCGATGACCTTTTATCTGTTCATCTGCGGAGGAGGCGAGCACACGGCCACCTGCGGTCACCATGGAAACAACATGATTTGCTGACTATATTCTTTTCCTTGATGCATGCTAAAGACTATTGGCAAGCGGAGGGACACCTGAGCCAAGGTGAGCTGATTAGAGAGTCTTGAACTAGTTGAGATAACTCTTAAATTTTAATCAGCACACTTTCTTATTTGCTGCCAAAAATAATTTAGATGATGAATAAATGCATGCATAGTGCATGCACCGCTGTAATTCAGCCGTGGTTACAAACTTTGCCCATACTACATGCAGCAGAAAAAATTATTTATTACCTTTAGTATGTGGTAATAAGTCTGGTTTTCTCATGCTAAAATCTGGTTTGAGCTAGGCCGAAAGGTTACAAAAGGTATCAAAAGGAAATTAATGCTTACTGATAGGTACCAAAGCAAAGACAATCTCAGCAATGTAACACAAAATGTCACCGGAGTCACTGGGTGAACCTGATTTCACTTTCGCTTCTTGAACTGCTTTATCTGGAAACCAATAGAAGCCTCTGCTATAAATTGCTAGCACTGCCTTACCAAGAGGGAGGCTCTGCCCTCGCCCTGGGACCCAGACCCGAGGCGCAGGGGCTGGCGTGGCTGTGCAGCCCCAGCGTGCGTCAGGTGGGTGCAGGCACACCAGGTCTGGGACAGCGTCTGGCACACAGAACGGGTATTTCACAACTCCGTGTGCTCTGGTAGGGGTTACCCTGCTGTATAAAATAGGCCTCTTTTAGTCACATTTAGTGCTTTGGTACTTTCTTGTGTTAAGATACTACATAACTGGGGCGTGGGGTCATCTGGAGCCCAGAGGTCAGAGCTCAGGGGCTCAACAAATGAAAGGTTAGAGCTCAGGTTTTTGGCAGCAACACATAGAAACCAACAAACCAACACAAAAAACCCCACAGTCTGGGTTTTGGTCCACTTCTGATGCACCGATCCACGAAACCCCCCTGTTCTGTGGTGCTACAACTGTAAATAGTCAAGACGCAGACTAGTAAATAAAAGTGGAAGCAAATGAACCCACTATCATTAGTCTGTGTACATCTACTCAAAAGGGATAAATCAGAAAACAAATTTGTGATGTATCAGCCTAACAAAAACAAATGTTTTGTGTGGGGTGCTGCATTTTTCTAGTGAATAGTAGAACTGCAAAAATGCGGTTTGCAGGTGAAGAAAATTGGTCTCCTGATCAGCTGCCTTTGGATTGAAAGGGGGACAAGGAGGAACCGGGCAAGTATAAAATAGGAAAAGATATAGAAGAGTATTTTGACTTTCTTTGGAAGAGACATTGCTGTTTTAAATTAACGTAGTATTTGTCATTATCTATTAGCCTATATAGGTATCTATAGATATGCATGTATCATTTGTATACATGCCTGTGAACGAGCCGAACAACAGACCGACGCTTCTCTGCAGGGCGAGGTGAGAAAGCAGAGGCGGGTGCGAGGTGCCCAGGGCAGAGCTGTGGGCAGCTCGGGGTACCTCAGCCTGAAAGCCTCCTGCGATGGCCCCACACAGGGCCAGGGGAGACCAGTGGGTTATCGCCCGCTGGGCTGTCACCCTTTCTGGCTCCCCAGGCATGCCGGGCGGGCCATCGCCCCGGTAAGCGTGCACCTACGCCCCGTGTCTAGGAATGATGGCATGGGGGAGGATGAGGAGGAGGAGCGGTGGGGAAGAGATGTAATGTGCCCAGCCTAGAGATTAAATCTGGGGCAACCTTCAGCCCTGACCTCCTAATTCTACATCCTGTCTTTCCTTGCACCTCGTTACTCATTGGGCTGTCAAGTCTGGACTCCAGCCTGCTAGATTATAGACTGCAAGTTTATTTGAAAGGAAACAAAACAAAAACACACCAGTTTTCCTCATTACTGGCAGCCATCACGATGGCTCGTTGTGCAGGACCACACAGGGAGCAGAGGCAGTGGCACGCCGACAATTAACTCGCTCGTCAGCGCGGGCTGGGAGCACTGCAGGGTTTGGATGCCGCGGAGCATTTTTCAGTGCTAACAAGGAGCTGGGCTATCTTTTCCGAGGCGCAGTTTTATAGTGCGTCACTCTGCCCCAAACCCCACGGAGCCAAGCCCTGTTCCCGGGTGGCAGCCTGCCCTGGGGGCGTGCAGCCCCCCAGTTCTGCAGCGGCTCTTGGGGAAAGAGATGTTGGTGCACGTGGGTGTGTGCTGCTACCTGCTGGGTTGCACACCTGCACCGTGTGGGGGGCTGTTCACCCATCGCACGGTGCCTGGGGGTCCAGCCCCAGCCACCTCCATGCAGTGGGGTGATGCTGGCCTGAGACACTGGGGCAAGGAACTGGCCACCTGGGCTGTGGCTAAGGGTCTCGGTGTTGGATGGGTGGCCCTACGCCCAAAGGGACAGAATGGACAAGCAGGCTCTTTTGGGGCTGTCTGGCTGCATTTCGCATTCTTTTTTTGCAGACTTGAGTTGATGGGTGTTGCCCAGAAGGATAATTATCTTCTGGTCAAAAATGGGGAAACTCTTAGGCATAAAATCCAGCTCAGCTGTGACCCATAAAGGTCCTCACACTGCTGATGCTTCGTCAGGTAATCGAGTTACACAATTTAACTGTGCAAAAGTAACGGATGCAGTTTGTTTGTTTTAACGCATTAAAAATGTTTAAACTTACTTAGAATATTTACAGCCATCTTTGAAGTTAGAATGTGTGAAAAATGACATTTTTGTATGAAGTATTTGAACTCATTCAAAATCTTTGCAGGTTCCACTTACGCAGGCAAATGCAGTGATGGGACTGTACGATGGATTATTTGCAGGTATGTGGACATGAAACCATAAGCACAGAAAGGCAAAAATTCAGGTTTCATTTTGAAATCCTGGACATAAGTAAAATCTTTGTTTCTTCCATCATGCCCGTCCTAGACAGTGCTGCCCAGCTGGGGACAGGAGGCAGAAAGGCAGGCCTGCATCACTAACAGGGGTACATCAGTTAATCACCATCCTGGTGGATTATATCCACATGCGCCCGTTCAAATAAAGCTGCAACCCCCACAATAAGAAGTTCTCACGTGCTGGCTGCCATGGCCTTTAGAAATGCTTCTCTGCCCAGTCTCCTGGAGAAGGTGGGAGCAGTGCAGGGATGCAAGGTAAGTGAAATGACTATATGGATTTATTACGTTGTTATGCTGTGACTTTGTTTAAAACTCAGACCAAGTTGCTGTATCTTATTCTATGACTGGGTAGGTGGTGTCATATCACCGGTGAGAAGAAAATCTTTATCATTTCACTATCTCTGCTTATAACTTTAACTGTGGGTAACTCCTAACCTGCGTTCAGGGAGTGAGGTCCTCAAGATGTACAAATACGGAGCGAAGACTAGCATACACACACAGAGACACTAACATCCCAGTGTATTAACACATGCAAAAAGAGTGTCTCGACAGATGGCTGAACTTGCCTGCAAGGCCCAGGCAGATCTAGGCACCTACCTCTGGTTGCTATTAAACACAAAATGTGATTGTGTGTGCGCACATAAAGCAAAGTATAATGTTTCTCTAGGAAAGTTTTGTGTCTTTTCCCCCTCGCATGGTTCAAACGCAGCTCGCTGACCGGCTGTGCTGCTGCTACAGCTGTTCAGGCTCTCACATGCCTTCAGGCTTTCATTCCAAGAGCACTTCTGGTGCCAGAGGGTTTTGGCAACAGTTATAATGTGAATGATTATTTCCATTGAGGAAACCATTGGTGATAACAGCGATGAGAAGGTATGCGTGGTGTAAGCCACAGCTTGCTGAAGGCATTAGACCATTAGGGTATGCAAGGATAGGCTCTAGGTACTGCTAGTGAGGAAGCTGCTCCCAAGTGAAATAATGGCATGTTAGTGGGGAAGTGAATATGCTAAACAGAGTTTAACCCCTGAGCTGCCCCCTGTGAATAAAATGCTTCCAGAAGCCTTAACAGACTTGGCCTGAGCTAGGTGTTCATTCAGCTAATGAAAACATTATACCCCCTCTGTCTAACCAACCTGATGTATTCACCAAGCACTACAGTGAAAGGAGACATGCGTTTTGGCCACTCTTGTTGCCAAGTTGCCTAATACCAATGTGGACATTATAAACTCAAACAGTATTTAAGTTGCTGTGATCTTAAATTTTATTTTCTTACACAGCTGCCCAAGCCAGCTTACATGCTGATCAGTATCTGCTGCAGCCTGGGAATAATCTGGCCCCAGCTCCTTGAGCAGGGAAGTAAATCCTTACTGACATCAATGAACTGAAAAATTCTGAGGCCTGGCAGTGACAAAGGGAATAGTGAATGAGAGCAGTATTTCTTTATATTGATCTACCTTTCCTGCTCATCTACTAATAACGTTGGCTGTTTACCCTGTGTAATAAGCTGCGATAGGTGCTTTCCAGCTCTCCCAGTAAGTGCCAGTATGCAGGAACCAAGAAGCTCCCAAATAAAGGAGCTGGCTAGAACCACATAAAATTAAGTATATTAATATTTTTAAAGCTTGCAATTCAATCTCTTGCCTGACAGATTCAGATCTTGATTTTATGCCCCAGAATTTCTTCAGACAATATTTAAATAGCCTTCAACCTGATCTACTAGATGCAGGAGAGCACATAGGAAGGGAACCCTCCTATGGCCTGATTCTGGGTTTCTGCAGCTATACGGGGAACCCAGGAAGGCATCAATGCCTTTGTCTCAGCTCTGTATTCCTTACCCTTTGAAGGGAACTGGAGTTTAATCTGCTCTTTATATTTCCACTTCTACTGGTATTTCTTGAGCTTGTATCGTGTATCATTAAAGGTAGTAGTGTGTGCCCATTTTAACCTAAACATAAATAGTATTTGTCAATTCACCAATCGAGATTTGGTACATCTTAAAGATATGGAACTGCTTCTGAGGAGCATCTAAATACAGGATGATTCCACAGCCTGAAGAAAGTGCAGAGGATGAAAAGTGGGTACAACAAAGGCTTATAGGATCAACAGTGTCATGGAAAAAATTATGGGGAACAAGAATTTAAGAACTTTGTGTATGTTCACACAACACATAATGAAATTGTGGAATTCAATGCCTCAGGATGCTGTGGATATCATGTGTACATGGCCTTAAAAAGTGATTATGCAAAGTAATGTATGGGGAGGTGGGGAAAAATCTATCAAGAGCAATAAAGCAATCAAGATACCAGCTCTGGCTCAGCTAATCCTTGCTGCTGGATGGAGAAAGCTGAGAAGCTGTGCTATGGAAGCAGCAGCCTCTAGACGCCCTTTTCTGGTCTCTTTCCTAAGTGGCTGCTGCTGGTGGAGAAGGAACGATACCTTCCCTAAACAGGACATTTGCTTTGATCCTTGTACAGCTGCTCTCATGTACAGTGTAGGCTCAAGTTCAGATTTAAAAAAAAAAAAAAAGCAGTGAGAAAAACAGAAAAACACAGATACGTACCTTAATAACAGGTTCTGTGCCTGCTCTTCTGACAAGGGAAGATAAGTGTTTGTCCTGAGTGAGAAGCTGATGTTAAGCATACCTTGAAAGTGAACTCTATTATGCTGTTTAGCATGACATCCTTCTGCAGGGATCCTTAATGTTCTTAATGAGCCAGTTGGTCTTTACTGCAGGAGAAACCAGTCCAACAAGTTAGAGGACACTTTCTTTGGAGGTTCTAAGCTTTAATTTCTTTCAGTTTGATACAAAATAGTCAAGAAATAGTTCTACACCAAGACTAAATCTCTATTAAAACTTTAAGCTCTAAAGCACATAAAAATTATTTTCTAACAAAATACAATTTTATCAAAAGTTGACATGTGCTGTGTGATGGACTTATCTGTGTTGGGTAACTGTGAGCCCTTCAGGGCCCACTTGTGCCAAGTAGGTACAGACGTACAGCGAGATGGAGAGTCGGACATTTGTCTGGACACCGAATTGCACTGCTTTAACTAAAAACTCTCCCACCACAAAGTGTTCACAGGCTGCATGGGCTGACCCATGCCTGGGAATCGGGCAGCTGAGGGAGCCTGAACCACCAGAGCCCCAGTGTTTGTGGCTTGTCCACTGTCAGCAGTTACTGCCTGCAGCTCATAAACCCCCATCCAGGCGGTCAGGGCAGCCCTGTGCTGGGTGCCCTTGCAGGTTTCATCCTCTCCTGCCAGGTCATGAGCTGCAGTGCCTTGGGCACGGGTCCCCATGCAGGTCTGGTGGAGCTGGACAGCTTGAAGTGATGATGCTTAAATACCCTCAAGAGGAATAGAGCTTGCTCCTCAGACCCCACAGATGAGCAGGTGCATTCATTTAAAAGAAACTTATTTAAATTATACTAATTTTTAAGAGTGTTTTTTGAACGGGTCACAGATATGCAGACTCTGTGTCAAAGTCCATTAAACACAATGGCTAGTGAAATACAGAGGCCAGCCAAAATGAGAGGTCGCTACATAAAACCTATACCCTCATGCTCATATTTTACCTTTCTGCAGTTTGCTGGTATAGCAGGAGGGTCCTATGAGAAGATAAGGCTGTTGCTTCCTTCCTTTTCATACACAGGGTAAGACCTTGGCCAATGAATGTTAAAGAAATACTTAATCTAGAGTACTTTCTCATGGTGCTGAGGTCTGGATTTGAGTTAGAGAAGGGCAGAAAGGCTAAAGAGACATTAAAGCCTGAGGCAGAATGGGAGGTTGCTAGCTCTGTTCTTGGCATACACCTATGTTCTTTGCAAAGTAAGATGAACTAACCAAATGCATCCGAGATAATTCACAAGGATAAGGCTACCAAGAAAAATATATACATTAGTGAAAGCTGAGATTTAGGTGAATCTGAAGAAACCATCCTAAATATATCACAGTTGCCTTTCCAGTAGTTCATTGGGTTTTTTTTCTCCATAGTAGTTTCCCATGTTTATTTTGGCACTTGTGGGGAAAATGTCAATGAGAGAACTACTGTTATAGTGTGCCCTGCTGTATGACGTTGAGTTATTCCAGTACCACGGCAGCTATTTTCCAACAGATTAACATGCAGATACTGGGAGAGTTCATCCAGTTCACATAAATCTGCATAGAAATTTTATTGACTTATAACTTTCTTTATTTGGTGGGCCACCTACAAAATGAAAACAAATTGCTTACATTCTTGTAAGATAGAAGAAACAAAATTTTTAAAAAGTCTAAAAAAATATATGCCTTTCTGAAAAGATGAAAGTGCTAATTTCTTAAACAGTGGCACTTGGGTTCCCAACCCTTCTAAAAAAAAAAAAACAGAAGAAAAAAAACCTTTATTGTCTTCTCACTGGGTGATTTTTTTCCCTTGTTTTGTTTGCATTGAAGAGAAATATACCAGAGGAAAAAAAAAAAAAAAAAAAAAGGGATGGGAGCAAAATTAAGGCACTGGGTTGGCACTCAGGAGATCTGGTTTCAGTTCCTGGCTCTGTCAAACACTTCCTATGTGACCTTGTAAATGTCACTTTTGAGCATGTAAAACCATCTGGCCTGGTCTAGTGAAACATGTACTTAATTTTAAGATGCAAGTAGTTCCACTTACATCTCACACGCTTAAATTTAAAGACATGTTTACATTCTTTGCTGGTTGGGAGTCACAATGCTCAGCCACTTCCAGGGTGAAGTGCATTACTCCCACTGACTCCAGGATCCCAATGGCAGAGTGAGGGTAAGGAATATTTGGTCTTTCTGACGCTAAGTTCTCCAAAGCAGAGGCAGTGGCTCTCCTTGCACGTACAGCAGCAGCACGGTAGGGTCTCCATTCTGAGTGCAGGACTAATGAAAATAATTCTTATGGATAAAAGCTGCAAATTCAGATGCCTTAGTTGTAAATAAAAATCTGCATTAAGGCACCGAAATACTGGCCTGATTTTTTCAGAGTTGCTGAGCAACCAACACTCTCAAAGTCAAGAACCCATGAATGCTTTGTGCTTTGGAAAATTAGGTCACTTATTTGGACCCTAAACATAGATTTTTTTGAACCCCAATTTCAAGACTCAAAACTTTGCCTTTATGTCTCAAATGTACTCTGATACTGTATTCTGTCCCTTGCCATTATAACTAGCCATAGCCACAAATGTTATATAAAACTCAGATTCAGAAGTAAAAATACCATCGTTTAACCATTTCACTGTTTTCTAAATGTAATTAAAGAGTAGAATTCCACTGAGACATTTAAAATAATGTATATAATATACATATGTGTATACACATGTTTTTAATGTACATAGTATATACAATGTTATTTTATGGCATAGCAGATGTTTCTTAATTCCCTGACACCACGCACTGGAGTAAGATTGTGCCAGGCTATTTTATTATGAATAATGTGCTTGCTCCATCATTAAGTGGGTTATTAAAGACATAAACAAACTTTTATGCCCTGCTTTTCAACAGCTGTTGGTGGTCTACAAAGTGATAATCCTGCTTTCAGCAAATATTGTTAGACTTAAAACTAAAATAAATAGATTTCATAGGCAACAAGTTGACTCATGAGTGGGAAGATCATAACTTTGTGACATCTCCAGCACCACAGAAGCAGAAATGGTATTACATCTAAGGGCTTTTCTTAGAATGCAGCTTGGAGATGAGATGGCTGCTCCATACATCACTTCTTCCTACAACCACACAGTAACTCCTATACTAAGCAAACAAGCCTGACTAGCATTTATTTCAGCAGCAACAGCAGGGGAGGAAAAATTTTAAAGCAAATACTTGTTTTAAATAAACAAACAAACATATTGCATTAAAAAAATCCGGTACGTGTGACAATAGCTGTTTTTTCCTTCCTAATTAATTATGTGGCAAAGACACAGTTGTAAATCCTGTAACCTTAGCTTTGAAGAAAATCAGCTGAGTAGGTTGGATAACTTCAGACAAAAGGGTAGATGGGACAATAAAGGTTAGGTGGCCATGTTCCGTCACGGGCGCTATAGCTATTAATTTAAACGGATGTGACCCCTACATGACAAAGCTCCAAAGGTGTACGGGGAAGAGGTTTTATTCTTATAAATAGGACTGATGCCAGGTCAACCAGCCCCCCTCACTTCGGACTTCCTAAAGAAAACAGCTTCAGACAGCTGAGCAAAAGAGTTATGGAGAGTGCTGAGATAGGAAATATCTACAGTTCCTGATATATTATGATTGGCCCCGGGAACGAGGAAGCTGAGAGCCAAAGGTAGTCCTAAAGAGTGCTAAACTGTACAGTGCTAATGTACACAACAACATCCTCATACAAGCAGATGTTTAAAAAAAAAAAAAAAAAAGGGGAGGGGGGGATGGAAATTGTATTTAGACTTCATTGCACTCACCCTAGGGAGGAAAACTAAAAAAAGGAGAATGTGGAACCAATTTTCAGGCTTGAGCAACTGAAAGTCTATTAAATGATTCTGTCATCAACGTGAGATGAGAAAAAAGAGTAATAACTTATACAACAAATTGGGTAATTGTAGCTGCATGGACAAATGATATTTCTTCCCTGATAACTGAATAAACATTGTTACAAGAGGAAGGTTATAAGGAAATAGCCACTTTAGTGAACTACAAGCACCAGGTCTCCTGCTTCTGTTCATATCAAAAGAAAGACATTAAGGGCTGATGGACACGTATACTCTTGATCACAAACAAATAATTGGAGTTACTTAATTGTCTTTTTTAGTAAGTGCATTTGACTTATTAAAGATGGGCTGAGCTTCACATAACTAGAAGCAACCTCAGCCTGATTACTTCATTAAGCCAAATTCAAATCAATTGAATTTTTTTGAAGAGATAGCAATGTAAACTGGAGGAATTACAGGAATAATATGGAAAACATATAATGTATTTGTTTATAGACTCAATTGTTTTCTTAAATATAAGCTTCTTAAAAAGTAACAACACAAACAGTATAAACTTGTAGTAGATACATCCAGAAAATAAAGAGTGGGAATACAGTGGAAGCAACAGCAAGTCAGGGTAACATGGGGTGTAAGGTGATTACATTCTGGGTCATTGGGTTACTTAATACTGGAAAAACACAGTGGTCAGCCAGGCCTAGTGCAAGGACCAGGAGAGCAAACCTGAAACACACTGAAAACCCAGTGGACAGAGCACATGTGGGAATACATATATAGAACAGTTTAAATTCTTAAGTTTCAGGATCTTCAAGTTTTTATTTTCTTTTCTGCCACAGACTTCCTGTGGGATGCTAGGCAAGTCACTTAATGGCTTTTACGCCTCTGTATTGTTCTGCTCAAGATTATACTGGATTTTGCCTGTGGAGACCAGGCCTTTAGTACCAGAAGCCCTTCTTGAAGGGTCACAGTTGAAGTATAAATTCTTAAAAAACTTACTTAGCCTAGGGATTTGCAACATGCAAGGCTGACCTCAAAACTTGTTACCCTTCAAATTAGGAGGACACTGTACAGATTTCCTTGGCAGGGGTCTTTTCAATTGCACTTGCACTTTAGAACTCACCTTCCTTGGGGACAGAAGTTCAGTTCCCTAGCCAGGGGGTGAATCTCCCATGCAACGATGCACTACCCATATGTGAGGGAGGAGGATGTAAAACAAGCCTGAGTTAAAGGTTCAGTTGTGTAAGGTGTTAAATCACTCCGGTGTCAACAGGACCATGTGTATGCTCGCAGATCAGCATGTGCTGAAAGGCTGCGCTGGCGAAGGGCTCGGCTCCCTGTGATCAAGGTTGGCTTTGAGAGGCTGAAACGAGAGGAGATAGAAAGGGAAAAGGATTTTTTCTGGGATCAATTTTCTGTCTATCTCTATGTATGCTTCCATCTATTTGAATACACGCATGTGTGTAAACAGATCCAGTCCCCATGCCCCCTGTGTCTGAAATGAAAAATAATAAAAATATATTTACATAGCTTCAACATTAAGCTATTAAAAAGCTATAGTCAGTATAACAGAGGGGGGAAAATTACAAAGAATGATTTGCATAGCAAACACATTTCACAGTTGTTTTGGACAAATGCCCTCAGTAAATATGTTTAAAGTCATGTACAACAAGAATATTTTATCACAAGTAACCATGTTTTAATAAACACTTAGTCTTTTTGTATTTCATTCTTTCTCATCATAATAATAGAAATATAACACCATATATCACTGTAAAACACATTTCCACATAAATGCTGATAAGCACAAAATATTTTTCATCATTTACATTTTAACTGTAATAATATATGGCAGGATTAAAGCTGCATCCATCATGTGTCTAACTAACCTTGCTGTAATGAATTTTTAAATGTAATGGTTTCTGTCACAAAGTAAAATCATACATAATATCTTTTGACACAGTATGCTGGTATATGCAAGGGTTTAAAATGTAAATGCAACTTCATTTTTAATTAGATTTATAAACTCAAATCACTGTTTTCTTTTCTATAAACCAAGGAGGAAAGAAAAAGTGCAGGTCTGTGTCAAGGCTGCAAGTTTTTTCAAGTACCTCGCTAGCAGGAAACGTGCACATCCAGCGTGTAGAAAAGCAAGTCACACTAGAAACAAAGGATTATCAAAATCATAGGGAACTAAAGCTTTTTAGACTGCCTGAAGGGCCTCCTCTGGTACCTGGGGCGCTTGCTCTGTGGTGGGGCTGAGGATCAGACCCTTGCTGGGTGAAGGGGAGAGTGGGTCAAGGATGGGCATGTCCTGCCCCAGCCCTGCCTGAAACAACAACTAATCCAGCTCACAAGAGGAGAATCATTAAAAATAATTTGCACGAGCTTTCTGTTCTGTGAGCCCTTTTTTTGATACAATATTTCCTTCAGTGATTATCACTGCGGACATGTTCCTGCCATATGGATGGGAGCTGGGTGAGGAGGCGGCTCAATACCTGAGTGGTTAATTAAGAGCTGTTGCTGGGCCACAAGAAGCAGGTTTGAAATCCCTCTTCACTCACCAACAATGAGTAGCTTTTTTAGCAGCAGAAGTCACTAGGGACAGCCAGAAGCGCAGGGTAATTATTTGAGATAACATAGAGCTGAAGAGCGCGCATATGTGTGCGGGTGCGTGCGGGTGTGCGAGGCTGCAGGGGGGTGTGCCTGTGAAAGGAGGGCAACACTACAGAAAAGTCTATAATAAAAAGGTCAACATCTCCTATTTTTCTGTACGGTGTCGGCAGTCTGTAATGCCTTTTTAGAATGAATGACAACGGATTCTATCTTTTTCTTTTTTTTTAAATGAATCTCTTATTTTGTATTCCAACTTTGCAATGGTGAGTGCAGGTCTTGGAGGCCAATCTGAATGAGCTACTCTCACTTTTATCAGTGCAGATGCTGAAATGACTTTGCTTGCGTTGTTGCAAAATAGCAGTAATTTCCACATTAACTCATGGAAACCCTGTGCTCTCAAGAACAAAGAAAAAAAGCAGTGAACTGAAAGCCACGAATGAAATGAGGAAAGTCCATAATTTCTTTCTTAGGAATTTAGGGCTAAATTCTCTGCAGGGTAAAGGTGCATATTGCCACAGGAACAGGAAAGAGTGTGTTGGCTGTAAATGAGCAACTCATTCAAACCAGCTGAGGATGTGGTCTTTGGCTACAACATTGCTTGTGGGCAGGGGGCTCTGGGTTATTTATGCCATTTAAAACATAAACCAAGACTCAAACAGACAACAATTTCGGGGGTGGTCTTGCTGCAGTGCATCCCATTTGCTATTTTTCTCAACAATGTAAAGACGCATGCAAACTTTTAAAGGCCATATTTTTCTAAAGAGCTTCATATCCAAAATATTTATGAAGCCAAGTTGCAATTCAAGTCCACCACTGTCCAAACTATACAGACTGTAGCAGCTGGTGAAAATGAAGGCAAACTGTGTAGTAATCCACTGCAGTACTATATTTCTTTTCTCAGAGCTGCAGAGAATATGAATGCCCCCTTCCTTGGTCATCAAAGTTCAGTCCATCTACATTGTGGGCTCAAAATACTATTTCCCCCTTTGTTTGCTTGTTCCTTTAAGCAAGCCTTTCCAGTTTACTACTGAGCAGACAAATGATGAAACCTCAGTCACGGTTTTTTGGCATTTCCAGAAAATCCAACATGTGATCTCCAACTTAGAAGGCTTAAATCTCCATCCAAATATGAGCTCTGTGAAGCTCACACAAGCGCTTAGCTTTGTGCTGTGGGGTAAAAATAAATTCAAGAAAAAAAAAAAAAGACCCACAACCTTCTCCTCTCTGCACGTACCTTTTCATGTCTTCTCAAACGCTGAGAGATATTTTGCCTGAGCAAGAGGAGGTTTTGAATGCATGTGACAGGCACTTCAAGTGCACCAAGGGTTTTTGCAGTTATTAGGTGTGGGCCAAACCCCCCGAAAATTCCCGTCTGTGGCATGGGGACCATGCTGTACCTGTTCACGCTCTTTTTAAAGGCAGATCTTGTGAGCCTTTGATGTTTCTAGAGTGCAAACAATACTGTTCCAGCAGCAGCACTTTTGCCAGTATAACTGTCTCAGCTTTGTTTAGAAACTGCCCAATATGTTAATTATCTTCTTTACCTCTGTGGCATTATACTGTCAAACTGTACAACAGTCTTTAGAAAATAAAAGCTAACACCCTAAGCTGCTGTACCCGGCTCCCATAATATCTATTCACTGACAATGCCTGAGCTGTCAGATCAGAAGAAGCTTCATTCGAATAAAGGTGGGCAGATGTGTGATAATGAGACAGAAGCATACAGATGCTAATATAACTGTTCAGCAGAGCAGGCTCGTCTTCGTTAGGCAGACCCAGGTAGCAGCTGCAGACTGTCAGACGCTGGAATGCTGCTTTCTCTTGATTCTCATTTAAGATCAGCTTCGTTCGCTGTCTGTCAGTGAACTTTTCCCTCACAGGAGCCTGGACCCCTAGGTGATCAGTCACATTTCGACATAACTAGATGTCAAAAGAAGTTTAAGTTGTATGACGAACTGTGATGCATTCCCTGTGCTGGCTGGCAGTCTCAGCCCTCCAAGGCGTCTTGTTAATGATCCACCTGGAAACTCTAGAGTATTTCCTGTATTTTGTTTTCTTATTAAAATACTGGCTAAGCCTTTGTCAATATCCATGTCAGCAACTGTAAGCTCAAGACAATATTATCACAAGCATAATTTGATTTAAAAATGGAATTGTGGACCTGTGCTGACCGAGCAGCAGGAGATGCGCATGGAGCAAACAGGATGCTAGCTTTGCATTGCTGTAATTTAGCCTTGGCAATTAATAACAAAATATTTCTGATCTTCTTGGGGGCAGAGGCAAGGCATTATGAGGCAGGTGAAATAAATTTTACTGAAGTTGCCTTATGAAATATGTCTGCAGCCAGCCAGCTCGCTCAGCTGATGAACACAACCAGGAATAAGATAATGGAGAGCCTCCGTAGATGAGCAAACAATTCAAATACACAGGAGCTCAGAAACACAAATAACCTGAGATTGTCATTCCACATACTGCTGAAACCTTTGAACTGGGAGTCTGAACTTCGTCAGCCTTTCATCTGTTGCTATGAGCTGTTTACCCGCTCGCACTCCCTGGTTTCAGAGAGGAGACAGACTGAGGCTATTTTACATAAAATACATATGTGTGCACACAATGCAGCAAACCTTTCCCTACAATATTTGTGTGACAAGACTTAATATTACGTGGTGCTTAATCATGTCAAGCCAGTTTTTACTGTCAATCTCGACTCCCTCTTCACTTCTTACCATTTGAATCGCAACATTTCATTTCTTGCTAAGATAGCGAACTTCACGCGGCCAGGTACAATTAACCGGTTTCTTCTGTTCTTAAATTTCTGAATGAAAAGATCACAAGGGAAGAGATTCAAAGATTTATGAAGTTCGTTCTTTTCTTGTTTGGGGTGGGAGAATTGCAAGATACACACCAGCCTGACATTTGCATTATAGTTTTCACCCAAGAACAACGATTATTAAATAGGCAGAATTGATCAAAAGTCTAAGGCAACTTGCTGCCTGATGAGTGTTAAAAGGAAACCTCAGTAGGAAGCTCTACCCACATTCAGTCTGAGGTGTCCGGCATCTCCCCCAGGGCTGCGGAGAGGGCTCCTGGGAGAGTCGGGGTACTGCACCGTATATCCCTTGGTTTGATCCAGAGCCGCTTCCGTTTGTTCCTCTTCCTGCATGGACGAATCCAGCTTTTAACAGTGATGAACAGTAGATTCGGCAGACTGTTTCTTTCTCTCTGTATTTTTCCCCATATCAATATAATTCTTAATTAAACACTTCTTATGGCCAGTTTATACTCACTAATACTTTCTAATATAAAACAAGATGTCTCCCCCTAGATTCTGGTATTTAGTAGCCTGAAGCTCATTAGTGCATGTGTTCTCACCCAGGAGTTTTAAATATTTAACTAGCTAGGATTCTTTCAAGAGGTCTTAACCTTATAATTTGTAATAACTTGGGGATCTCATATCTGAAGTGTAAGTTATTAAAAATGTTTCCTCCTTTCACCCTGCATTGATTTCCTACTTCCAGCAATCAAACTAAGAGCTATTAGGCCAAACAACTGCAGCTGCCTATTTATTTCATTGTAGTAAAACATAAGTGATGATAATAGATTTCCTAATAGAGATTGATCTTCCACAAAAGCCAAAAACAAAGCATCCACTGCCTGGGTAGGCAGTGTATTATGCATTATGCACCACATGGTTAAAATTGTTCAACTATAGAATAATATAGGAAGGCCCACAAAAATGAGTGTACTGTCTGATGTATCTTTGCACAGAAATGTATTACTTCCGTTGCTTGTAATGGCCTGAGCAGGCGATACAAGTAAATTTTGTCTAAAAATTATCTAAGGACCACCTAATGTGCTCTGATGCTACTGAATGTCAAAAATGTCAGCAGCTTCCAGTAATGACTCTCTGACATAAACAGTAAGGGAGAAATATTACAGTTACTGAAGGAGTTCCGAGGACAAGCATGCATTTTCATGAGAGGTCTCTTTGAATGGCAGCAAGTACTCAAGCAGGCAGCTTTCCCTGCCAGTTAAGCTGGCCAAAGAAAGCGCTCTTCCCCTGAAAGACAATTAAAATGAGTTAAATGAATTAAAACAGCCCTGCACAGTTAAAACATGGTCAGAGGTTAGAAACAGTAGTATCTGGATTTATGAAAATCATGTGGCTGCCAAGCCTCAGAAATTGTGTGTAACAAGGGAGCCATTCAAGTAGTAACACAAACAGCTTTGTAAAATTGAAGGCAGTATACATAATTCTTAATTTCTAGGAGATGGTTTTGTCAGCAGTTTTGCCATCTTAGGACTTCGGTAATATACTGATTCTTAAAATTTGATTTTTATCAAGTCGCTTTCCTAGGGAGAAGGAGAGATTAAAAATGTATTTGTAAGCTAGGAACAGCAAATAGATGAAACGCCCTTCAGTTTGTTATATTTTTATGGTAGAAGAGATGTCATTAGCTGGTTACACGTGCCTGTCATTTGTATTTTTTCAGAAGCACCAAATTCTAACAAAGAGAGAGAGAAACATACATTGTACCTAAAACATGAAAATGTAAAAGCGTTCCCTCCAGCTCCTTTGTGCAAGAAGATATTCACCTGCAATCAGTTATTTAGCTCAGCTGGTTTTGCAGGAGCAAAAGGTCTGCAGTAATTACTCTCGGATATTTTGGTATTAATCTTGCACCAGAAATCCCAGAATGCTACAGTATACTTTTTTACCCATTACATACACAAAGTCTATCAGAAAGCATTTGTCTCCACACTCTTTATTCACTTTCAAAGGGTTAAACAGCCTATTTACAGGGCTGTCAGCAATCTGTATCCCAAATCATGAAAAAGTCTGGCCTAGTTTTGTTCAGCATAGAGACTTGTCTTCTTGGCCTGTTGTTGTTACCATCATGTAATATCCATGACAATCGTGTTGTGCTTTTTAGGGGCTCTGTAGTGCTAAATCTGAGGGGCCATTTTAAGCCAGTAAAGGGCTTTATTTATGTGGATTTGAAAGAGTCTTGTGAAGGGCCTTCCACTCAAAATCCTCTTCAGCAGGTCATCCTGGTTTCAAAAGGATTTAGATGCAGAGGCAGTGATCAGTACTTCTATCACGTTCTAATAGACTGACATGAGCATTTGTGCCTGAAAGACAGGGGGAAAAAAGTGATGCAGATTTGCCCTAAATTGGACTGATGCACAAAGCAGGGAGCGCAATTGACTGACGAGGTAACCCCTCGCACCCTTCTTTTACACTTCTAACCGGTGCCGCACAAAGAGAGAGCCGTGGGAAGCTGCACAGGAGCAAAGCATATCCATTTTCATGGACCATATGGAAATTTTGTTTTGTGTACAGAGAAAGTGTCTGATAACAGTGACCTTAACTGCCATATGTGTATGGTGAATAGTAAACAGAGCAAACCACTCAGCTCTCTGACCCTTAGCATATGGACATCTCTACCAAAGGAGAGTTTTCACAGCACATCCACTTTCACTGTCATCTCACTGGTAACCCAGGGGATTTCACTAGATTTGTTAATGAATTGCTCTATTGACTTATATCTGAGCTTGCCTCATTAGAGTAGAAGAACCAAATTTTTATCTATGTTTTCGTGAAGGGGACCAGAATGCCCCTCCTTTGTTAAGAGGTGGGTAATCTGTAGGGCTGTCATCTGTTTTGAACTAATTTATTGTGTCAGTTTAAGAAGGCTCTTCAGTGTTCATTGATGCTCAAGCTCCACTCCAAGCCTCTTTAAATCAATTTTTTCCTTGTGAGTGGAATGTTTTTTAGGCCCCTGCTTGGTTTACAAATAGCTGAACATGTTGTTACCCTGGTGCTGGCTAGCTTTAGAGTGCCAAATACAAGCAAACTCAGTGAGCCTCCATAGCACCACCTGTCATGAAATGGCTTTCAAAGCAGCTACAAGCCTTGTACAACCTTGTACCATTCACCTTCCCCACCCACCATCACTCAAACAGCTCTTCATAAACTCGCCTGTACAGAACCCAGGCGTGAGTGGTACAGAAACTGAGGTTGGGCATAGATCATAAACATTCATATTTCTGGCACACTGCAGTTAGTGATGGACCATTGCTTTAGGATTTCCGGCATTTGAAGTACTGACTGTCCCTGGTTTTTATGCTGTGATAGTCATCAATTAGCGTGTTATTAAATAGTACACCAATAAAGAACACATTAGGCCTAATGGCCAATGTGGAATCAGGAGGAATTAGTAAAACAGGGTTCAATAAAATGCGAAGCATAAAGATAAGCTTCTGAAGATTCCATCTGACTTTTTGTCTCTACTTTGAAGGAAATGAATGGCCAGTGCAGTAAACTTCTGTCTGCCGCTCCCCTAACTGCCTTGAATACGCAACCTACTGCAGGATGCTGGCTGCAACGGACACGCGGGGTGAGAGCACTGGAGTGTGCCGCTTGGAGACAAAACGTAATCATCACAGGATTCTTCATATCCATGCAGAACACACAGTTTTGATGGTTCTTTTTAAGATCTTGATGAATCAGAGAAGGCCTGTGTGTCCATACCCGATACGATGCACAAGGGAGTGATGTGAATTACTCTTAGCTGCTTTCTGTAGTAAAGCATGTTGTATGGAGGTCTCCTGCGGTATCAGAGGTGGAAATGTTTTTACTGAATAGCAGCCAAATTCTGCAGTCCTCACTCAAGCAAAGTTCCCGTTGAGCTTTCAAGGGGATCTTTTCCTCAATTCCACTACTAGCAGTTGTCTTTTTTTCATCCGCTAGCTGAAGTGGAAGGTGTACTGGAGCAACGTAGCCTCTTAATTCCAGCTTCTGCAGACACTTCATACCTGTATATTTACCATGTAGTTTAACTTTCAGAAGTGGTTGGCTTGTGTTATTTTAAAGTTGTGTGTAAGGTTTTGGTGATGCCAGACTCGATCTTCAAAACAGAGACCCTACCTGCACGTAAGGAGGCAACACCAGCTCGTTTCTCTGCAGATGCTTTTCTCCAAGTTGCCATGGAGTCATTGGCTCACCCGGAATCAACTCTGTCTGCGCAAATGACTCATCTTGCTACCAAAAATCTATGTGTAGAGATTGTTATTAAGAATCCAATATTAATCAAGCCATGGTATTGGAGTTGTCATAGTTATTTCCTACTCTAAGCATAGCAAGTAACAAAGTTCTATTATTTCAAATATCACAGTAAAAGAAGTGTGGGTAAATACTAATTTTTTCCACAGGAAAAATTATGTTGCACATCAATAAATACCAAGATGTGAAAAGCAATCTGGGAGTATATAGGGAACTGAAAAAACATTTTTTCAGGGTTCACTCATTTGCTGGTTGGCACGGCTGTCAAACATCTGCACCACTTTCACTGTGTAAATCCTGCATTTTACAATGGTATAGGAGTACCCAGACATCTGGTGTACTGAGTATCAGGCAGAAAGCCTTTTTTAGCTGCAAAGATTTATTACAATTTTAAAATGAAAAACGCATAAGCAAAATGCTTACATTACTTTTCAATACAGATTTTTCAAATCTTGTTTTATATGGGAATTAGTTTAAAGCCATTTGGATTGTTTATGTTTGTTTAATCTAGGAATCTCTAGGCTAAATCTATCAACGGAAATTAAAGTAAGTCCCAGTTGCCAGTGCATGAAGCGATATGATGCTATCACTACGCACAATTAAATGACACTCATTTCTTACAGTGAAACTGGTGGACTACAGGTTGATAATTCTAAGCCTGCAACCTTAAGAGATTCAGAAAACCATGAAGTTAATTATGGCAGCATTTCTGTGCTGCTTCTACTGTTTTGGAGTTTTCTGCTTTTTAAACATTGCTAACAAGGTCCACTCGTTTTTACTGATTTATTTTTTTCTTTAAACCAGGCTTTCTTAAAAAACAACAAACCCCACCAAAAACACCCCACCCCCAAGGCACCTCAGTTACATTTTCAGACTGGTGTTCATATTTGATTTTAGCTGTAAGTGAAAATAAATGTATCCCATTCTCCTTTCATTCACATGACAAAACAATCCTGCAGATTAGATTGGTACAATAAACAATTTTGGTCTTAAAAGATACCTCAGACTGAAAAAATCAGGATGGGTGCTGAATGCTAAAACTTTAACACAGGTGTGTGGAAAATCTTAGAGAACCTGTCCACAGCATGCTTGACTTAAGGCAGTGCTGCTTGCCCCTCACTTTCCTGAGCGCTATATTTACAGGCTAACACTATATTTAGAGAAAAACACAGGAAAGTATACAGTTAAAGAAAAAAAAAAGATAGAAACATTGGAACATTTATGACACCTTACAAAAAAAAAAAAAGTTGCAATATAAATAATTTACTAGGACAAATATAGAACTTTGGAAATTCATTACTTTTCTTACTGTCTTTGCAGAAACAGCAGATACAACAGAGGTCAAAAAAGCTGGGATAAGAAAAAGGTATGTAACATACTTCAAGTAGCTAACTATATATTAATTAAAAATTACAAATTTGGCTTCATAAAGTACAGATGCCTGGGACACACAATAGCTACCAGAGAAATTGCTATAATAATTACATGAAATTATGACTAATTGCTAGTATATACAGGGTGTTTCACCTTATCAGATGGTATATTCACACACCCAGGAACAGATATAACACCCAGTAAATACAGGAATTGAGATTCCATGCCACACATTCTTTTTCTTATTGCCTATTATGGATCTGAGGAACAGATCTATAGGGATCATTTAATTAATACTAATAATTGATTAGCAGATCAGAAACGATGGCAACTGCTTAAACGCATTTTGCAAAACCTTCTGAAGTTCTGCTATTTGTTTTTGTTTCACACTGGAATGATAACAAAACTGGTTAAATGGTCTTGCAAAATTAACTAGCTTCAAATGGTTGGGCTGGGATGGAAAGTGCCAGGTTTTGATCTGTTTGCCATTCCAGGAGAGCAATGTGTTCACACTGGGCATCAAAACCAAATTTTTTTTAATGAAAGGGTAAAAAACCCCCTATATATATATATATACACACATGAGAATATATATATAACACAATATATATATAAGAATATATATATATATATATGAAATCTGGGTCCTCCTTGAAAATATTCTAAGCAGTCTCACTAGCAAAGAGATTTAATGAGTAGGAAAAGGAGTGAAGTAAAATGTTTTAATCAACATTGTTGCTATAAATAGAAGTAAGGGACCATTGAAAAACCAATTGACGTACTTTCATGCTGCACTGTAAGTCCTCTAGAGAACTTTCAAGATTGTACCATCACATATGGAGGTGCAAGCAGGCAGAGGACTTCTTGTGCATTCTTTGCCTCGTGATGTTATTTCCATAAGAAAAACCTGGAAGTTGAAACAGTGACAACTTGTACTCACCCATGGGAATGCAAACATCTATCTCCTGATAACATGTTGAGAAAATGCACGTCACCACTGCAGCTAGCATGAGGACACTTGTCTTCACTCATTTTATATCCACTCTATCACATTCCTGGCCACACTTCCCTATCTGTCCTTTCAACACCCTCCATACATTCCTCCAGTGAAGTGCACAACTCACTTGTTCAAACAGAACTGGGCAGCACAATTGCACTTTCCTTACTGCAGCTGAACAAAACCCAAAAGCTACTTAAAACTGCTATTCTGGAAGGTCAGTTTTTCCTCACACCCTATTACAGGAGCAGCCTTCCCTTTTCTTTTCATAAGGAGTTTGACTGTTGGCCTTGAGCTAGTCTTTCCTCCCACAAGACAGAAACACAGTGTTACACTCAGTCTGTGAAATCTGGAAACCGCCCAGAGAAAAGCACACATGCAAGACTCCTTGTTTGCCATCCATTATTCTATTGATAACTTCTCCATTGTGTTGAAACCATAAGCTTATACTGCATCCTATTTGCCAAACGAGCCTAGTCTCTAGCATCACAAATAGTAATAGATCCTTATTTTTAGAATTCCTTGACATTTTTTCTGGATACAGTCTCATGGCAAAAATATTCCATTAATTTTTTGAGTGGTGTTGTAGGGGTGCTGGAAGAAATGCTGAACAAAAGCAAGAAATATTAACAAGAAAAATTGTGGTTTGTCTTCTGCCTGTTCTAAGAGTGGAGAATGAGAATTGGGGAGAAAGAAAGGGAAAAACCCAAACTGAAAATATTTCATTTTGCAGAAATGTATTTTTTGAGAATTTCTGTCACTGGAAAATAAAAACATTATTGACAATCACGGGAAAAAGAAAACACTTTACTCATGCAATTGGCCTTTTCAGAAAAACATCTAGTAGGTTCTGATTGCATTTAATTCTTTAAAATTCAAATAAAATTGTGTTAGATCAAATTTAATGCTGAGATCAATTAATTTATAGCATTTTATATTGGTTCTATTCAGCATTGAAATTATAGCCATTGAAACTGCATTACCTTTCAGGTGTTTACTATCGAGGCTAAAGCAACTGGTATTACCTGTTGGACTCCAGTGCAGTGCAGGGGGAACTTCTGTATTTGACGTTACCTAAAGTGAAGAGAGAGTCATTTGTCCGTTTCCACTTCAGATCTCTTCTGCACCTTCCCCTGAGATATGTTGAATTAAACCATTTTTCTGGTGATTAAGAATCCAGCCTAATGACCACTGGATTCATGAGTGGATTTCAGTGGGCGTCAGATGTGACCTGGATTTCTCAGCTGGGGCCACAGACTCTGCTTTCGGCTGCTGATTTTGTCTTCTCCTCAGGGTCTACTTACCAATGAATTTCCAGTGGGGATCCAGAGTTCACGTTTTTGACAATGACGTCACTAATGTTACATCTTTTTAGTATAATTTTTCTCTGAAGAACCTCCCTCCCTCCCTCCCCTGCCAACCTACTACTATTTATCACTTGCATTGTGGCTTCTAGGTAGTGTTGTACATAGCACAGTGAATTACTCTGATATTCATCTCAAGAGGCAAGCAATATGATTTGTTACCGTGCCAGAATGGATGAAGACCATGAGGCATAGGATATACATTTTAACTGGAAAAAAATTATTTTAATTTAGAAATAAGTAATTTTTCAGTTAAACCTTTACCAGATGTGGTGTTGTGGCACATGCCAAATTCCTGGAAAAGCAAGGAAAACAACCCCTGAAGTCTAATACCAGTCATAGGAAGGAAAATCTTCACAGATGTAAATGTTTGAATTTTTAATTTTTTTTTAGGGTGCATCTTGTGGGTGCAGTTCAAAAGACTGTGCTTTTTGATATGCAACTGAATACAGCGACCAATTCTCACAACACAAATTGCGCTGTCAATTTACAGTTGCTGTTCTAAAAAAGGTATTTTCCTTGCACACTAACTATAAAAGTTCAGTCACCTAAACTACACAGATTGATCTGTCTGTGGTGGAAATTACAATTTAAGCTTTATTTATCTGCGAGTATGCTATGCACCTGTTCCAACCTCTCTACAAATTACCCCATAATCTAGTGTCTGCTAATAAGGTATTCATAGACTCTAAAACTGAAAATACAACCCCTTTTGCCTAAAATCCTTCAGACCTATCAACCCTTAGAAACTAGTCCTGGAAAACAGCTCTGCTACATAACTCAAAGGTTAGCAAGTTGGAGGAAGAACATACAGTGGGTTTGAGGGCAGTAAAAGAATAGAGACCTTTAACTAAATAATAACAAATGAAGAATACTAGCTGATCAGTTCTACAGAGATATAACGAAGAATGGAGGAAGGATGTATTATTGGGGCTGGTGGCTGAAAACTCCATTTTTATTTGTACCTGGAAATGCATAGGCAGCTGGTGCACAGTTTGAGAACTTCGAGTGCAGCCTGCAAGCAAAGCGTACCCTGAAGAGAGCGAGAGAGTGAGAAACTGTTTTGCGCTCTTATAGAAAGTTTCCAGATATTCTTCAGACATTGCCTTGGGTATGACGCATTTCAGTAATTCAACGCAAAAGTGAATGAACTCATGAATAATTTTATAATGGCTCATACGTGATTTCAAAACATTGCAAAATCCAAGGGTGATCACTTTTGCTCACAGGGCTTTTGGTAAGATTCCTCAGCACAGGGAGAACAGGAATTTAATTTCTCTAACTTCCATCAGTTGCTTCTACCAAGACAGCTTGCTGGAAACCACCTTTTTCATGTCTCGGGTTGAAGCACAACAAGGGGAAGTGCACCGTCTGCGCCCAGCTGTGATACCGCTCCTCCCAAAAGACCTTCTGGACACGTACAGTAAGTGCACACATTTTCAGGATATGAGACCTCCTGGCCTTGAGGCTGCGGTCAGCAGGAGGCGTGACAAAGCAGAAGCCTGTGGTGCATGACAGCAGTGGGCGCAAATTAACAGTTGCCTGCTCTATTCACGAAGAGAAAAGAATGGAGCCATTCAAGAGTAAATCCATCTGTCCCTGTGAGGGTTCACAAGAGTGTCAGAGAAACCTCATGGTCAACAGTCTCTAAGTGCTGGCACACAGGCATCCAGTAGAATCAGCATGGCTACTTGATGCTTGCTCCACTGGCAGGGTGCTGTTTTCACAGCCCGTGTGCGCCCAGGCTGAACAGGACTTGAACCTGCCTGAAGGTCGAAGGTCTGCACAGCGTTACCTTTGCCAAAAAGCAATGGGGGAAACAAGAGGCAATGCAAGACTTTTGCCATTTTCATCACAAAGTGAGGGTTTCTTGGACATCAAGGAAACAACTGCCTATTTAACGGTTGACCAGTTACCATATTTCCACACAAAAGGCACTGACAACATAGGTACAGAAACACCATTAGAACATCTTTTTAGAAACCTAACCAATGCCTTCCTTAGGTCTTTAGATGAACATGCCTCTGTTCACAGACTGTCTAAACAGGTCTAGGAATTAGACACTGAAACATAAGCCAGGTCAATACACCCTATGTCTGCATTAGTTGTGATCAGTGGGACAGCGCTCAAAATATGAATCACAGGTAACTGCATGCAGCAGTGTCTGCCCATAATCAGGGCACAGAAGAGAGCAGGACTGGGTTATGACTATCTGTACAGTTGCTGGGAGTACTGATCTCATTTTCACATTCCAAGGAGTGATACCACCATCTTTTCCCCTTTCATGCCCTAATTTAGGACAAACTAAGTCTAAAAAGCCTAGGAGAAGGCAACAGACCTCTGATCTCCTTCTGCAGGAGTAATTTTCAAAATATCCAGGAGAATCCATGCCATTCCCTGAGTGGAAGCCAGCAGGCACTCTTCATAGCCCTTACATATATTCAGGCAGCCCTGAGTGAAGTCCAAGCCCAAGGAATTCCAGGCATGCACAATCCCAGCTTCAGCATCTGCACAGACTATGTGAGAGGTCCATCTCATCCATGCAGCCTGGAGGATTATGACATTGCCTGTGTCCCATACCAAATCTGAGCAATTCTTTCTCCAAAGCAGATTGAATATTGCTCACCATGTAGAAAATGCAAACTTGGTTTTAACAGCCTCTTTAGTTCCTGGCATAACTTTTGAGCATGAGGTCATAAGGCTGGAGAAAGATGATGAAAACCTTCTTTGGTTCCTCTTAGGTCACGTCTCTTGAATTTTTTATTTTTATCCTATAACTGCTGCCAATGAATTACAATAATACAGATTAAGAGGGTCATTTAGGGGTTACTGTGCCACTAACTGAGAAAATAAAATAGCAGTCTATCGGGGAATAGATAACATATGAAACAATAGTCTCCTTCCATCTGAAATCTCTATGGATGCAGTATTGTCTTAGAGTATTCTCTCCTCTTTTTTCCTTCAAGAAGCAAAATCCAACCTCTCCAACTGAGTTGGGAATCATTGTATACCCTGTCTTCACTGTAAAACAAAATGACTAAATGGTCCAGCTTTCAATTCAGTTGCTATTTTTTGAAAATATGCTAAACCCAAGACTCATGTCTTGCCTTCTCTTTTTTCACTCAGGCAAAGCTTTTGCTTACTAGTGCCAGCAAGATATGTAGAAAAGCAAATTAAAAACTTAAAGTATGATCCTGAATACTAACAGCAGAATATTCTTTCAACAGTTATGGCTCTCCCTCTAGTCAATAAGGAAAGGCAATCTCACTGCAAGTACAAGGCTGATGCAAGAGTAACCCATCATCTACGAGAAATATTTAAAGCTCGCTAACTTCCACAAAGGATGAGGTTTCAGATGGGATGGAATAAAGATTGCCAAGGAAACTAAATGCCAGCTGCTTACCCCAAACTGGCCGCTTTATACTGGCTCTTGAGTATGGCTCACATTTTTCACCATTAAATGGAAAGAGCTAATAAAAAAAATACCAAATAATCAGAACATAAAAGTGTATAACGACCATAAAATAATACATTTTTCTTTCTTAATGTTTCAGCTGTCTGAAGAATAGTTTTCTGGTGTAAAAGAGATAACTATATATCTTCTGATTTTATTGGCTGCAGATTACACTAATTATCATAAAAAATTACTACCACTAATAAAAATTCTATTATAAGTTACTTATAGTAATCTCTAGGGTACTATACTTAGCTTAGAAAAGATCGTAATTACACTGCATTACAGGGAGAATTTGTTTCCTGAAGCAGCTTTAACACTGTCTGTTTCTTTTAACACTTCAAAGTTGTTGGTTTGGGTTTTTTTTTTTTCCTCTTTCCCTTTTCAGGTCAAATGTTGCCTGTTATTTTCATTGTGCAGGATGTGATTTTATCCCAGAATAATGATCCATCTCTGTTGCAAGTGACGCAAATGAAGTTTTAAAATCACAAATATCTGGGTGGGTTTCACCTCCCAAGGGGTTTAGCATGTCTCAATGGAAGGATGCATAAAAGGGAAGACCTAACACTCTCCGCCCAAAGGGAAACACATTCTGTATAAAATTGCTGGAAGCTAGTGGGTGTTCACAAAAAATACAATGTTCGGATTTTATTTGACAAGACAACAATTGTTATTTTCCCTTTCAGATACTTTGCATTTTACCATCTGTGAGGTTGATGACTCTTAAATGACCTTAAATCATACTGCTGTTAATGGCAGTGGTTACAGGCAAATGTGGAATTCTGTGCACTACCTGCCTCAGACTGAACATCAAATTAAATAGCTTTACTTTGATAGCTGACACTGTAGTAAATAACCTCAAAGTCCAACTAATTAAAATAAAATTGAAACAGTGGCCATTTCTTTTAGAAAGGGTTTCAATGCTTCAATAGCAGGGCTAATCAACATCTTAATTAACAGTCATATAAAATGAAATAGCCCATTTGAGTTGCTTTAAAATAGACAACTTATTTATGCAAAGACTAGTGGCATATTAATTGCTAACACTAAGAAAAAAATACGCCTTTGAGCTTTACAGCTTCCTTTGCAGCAAAGGATTTGAGAACTAAATTGTGGAAAAAGCGTATTACAGTAGTTAATTTTATGACAGACATGAACCAGAGGCACAAGCGAATGTGGGAAAGTTGTATGGTGTGTTTTGGTTTTCTAGTTGTTTCTTTTTTTCCAAATGAGATTAATTAATCAATGTAGCCTCCTAATATTCCTATTCTATTTAAAGTTAAGCATTTGGGGTTTAGTCCTGGGAGACACTGACCAAACTGGCTGCGATCCAATAAAAGAGTTAACTCTAAGCGCACGCATCTTCCCACCGAGACCAGCTGGAGGACTGAGGAGCTTGAGTGCATGCCTTTCAGTTTGGGAGCGGTCTACTCAGGACCCTGCAGGACTGAACCTTCTTCTCCCTGTTCCTGAAGTATGCACGTGCACTCAGAATTGACCCAGGCAAACAATCAAAGGGCTACTCATTTGAGTAAGCATTTCCAGGATCAGGTCCCAAATGACTCATCTCCTCCAATTAGTCTACCTCACCTCATATCTTTAAATAGCTTTCATTTACTAATGGGTGTGAGGGAGGAGCGGCACGGAGGAATTACATTTCCTTTCCTAATTACTTTACTTTTGTTGACATCTTGGAATAAGTTTTTACTTTCAGAGGAGAAGAGTTGATTTACACTACAGAAAGAGCACAGCAAGCATGAGAAAATTATTTGCCCTTCCTCCTGCCAGGCATCCATTTCCTTTTCACTGTTGCTAACAATGCGCTAACTATTTATGCATTTGTCAAAGGATCCCAGCATAAGAAAACTATATTTAAATCACTTCGCTACAAAGTGAAAACACAAGGTAATGATTCAGACTCTATTTAAGTAATAATAATATTTGTACAGACTGCCTGGCGAGCATGCTGGTAGGTGGCAGGAGCTCAGTACAGTCCTAAAGGGTCAGCAGTAACAAGAAATCTGAAAGAGCATTTAATTTTCTTCTTTAAAAAATATCTTTTAATTTAAGATCCTGATATGTGCACAAGAATGTGTCATTTCCCCTGATTAAAGCCTGATTTCACTGCATTTTTCAATGAAGCTGAAAATGAGGGAGGTTTATTTGCAGAAGGATATTCAGGGGGCCTTGCAAGTGCCCAAGAGAGAATTTTATTTGTCTACATGCAATGAGTTACTTTGCTTATTTTGCAGGTTTCCACCCTCAGCTAGAACTCAGGCTGCCCAGCCCAGATGCTAAGGACAGGAGGATGTGGGAAACAAACTGGGACACTCACTGCTGAGAGTATGTTGAGACTGAAGGGCACTAACAAGGTAACAAGGCAACATGCTGTACCATGCTCCACAAAGGAGATCAATCCCTCTGCTGTCAGCCTGGCTCTTCTCATAAGCTATATATTTGCATAACCTCATGTTCAAAATTTAGAAATCAAATAGACAGCCCAAACATTTTCACAATTTCTATAAAGCCTAGTCATATAATAAACACAGGCAATGCAAAGAATAGTATCGTTCACTGAATTCTTGAAAACAGCAAAAACAGATGGACCAAAACACTGACGCTTAATTGCCCCTCATTTTGGCTACCGAACAAAACATTTTGTAGTCAACTTAAGGAGAGATTTTCAAACTGTTTAGGAAGGCTGATAAGTAGAAAGGATGTACTTACACATGGAAAGAGTCACTTCTATCTGCCTCTTCACGCAGTACTCATCTTTTGTTTTCAAACTGGGTAACTACAGTCTGAAGTATCTGTTGTACACCTAGGTTGTCTGAAAGTCTGAGCCTCTACAATCCAGATTTTTTTCAGCAGGTAACTGCAGATAAAAATATAGACCCGCCAAACTTGATAGCATCCTAAGATTCACAGAATTAAAGGTGTAAGCAATCTTCTGTTTTTTACCTATACTATATACCTAACTTTGATCACATTACAAATTACAAGTGACACATATCATTTTATCACAAAATTCTCTTTCATCTCCAATTCAGTCAGGGAGGAGATAGAAGCTGCTAAAATGGCTGCAGGCTTTCCTCCCGTCTGCCCAGCTTGGCACATGCTTGCACATTGCACGACATGGTGATGTCATCCTGACAAAGTGGGATTCCAGTCAGGCCCTGGGATATTGCAATTTATTTGTACTGGGCACTGCGGAACAGAAAAGTCAACTGCTGAGAGTCCCACTCTGGATACAATGCCTGGTAGCCATGAGAGAGGGGAAATGAGATCTGATTCCAAGTACATAAAATATCGTGTGGTAAGTTGGCTAGTTTGCTAAGAAAATGCAGAAGTCCTTGAATCACTGGGGATGGATAATGGAAACACGATAAATTGTGTCCATCTTGGAGTGAGTGGGGAGAACCTGAGAAAAATTCAGAAACCATCAACCAGAGACAGCTCCTGCCCATCTCACCAGGAACTGTAAAACCAACAAAATGAGCAGATTACCAAGCACAATCATTCAACCACATAAACACACCTAAATGACAGCACTAACAATATTGGCAGACCACCTGTTCCATTTCTTTTTTCTATATTTTCTCTGTTGCAATTATTTAATTTCCTTTTTCCATGTTCCTTGTGACCTTCAATTTTCCTTCTCAACTTCCATAAGGTACATGGGGCTCGAGACACTAAAACACTAAATAGTAGCAACATGGTAATGCTGGTGGGCAAGAAATGTAATAGAAGCCAGAATAACTTTATTAGCTGCCAAATCTGAGCTCGAGAATGAATTCATATTTTTCTTTCCTTGGTACAAACACTCAAAGCCTTAAGTATCTTATGGGGTTTAAACAATAACTGGAAGACTATGAACTAGCAGCGATTCTATTAAAGCTTTGCCCCAAAGGAAAATTAAGACTTATTCTCTTCCTCTTCTAGGGGAACGGAGCACTTCAATACCATGTGTGTTTTTCATTTAATGCATATGTCAATATGCTTTAAAAAGCATTATTTCTAGCAGCAAAAGCTATGCCTGGGCAAGATGATTCTGTTTAGGTACATACAGGTTATCCAGAAACTTGCAACCCTGGTACATACCTGGGTACTGGTAGCAAAGTTACATAGTGAAATGCTTTATCTTTTCACCTGAGCAAAGAGAGGCAGCAAATGAAACATACAGATAATTCAAAACACTATTCATTTTCCAACAGATCAAATGCAACATGACCTAATGCGATGGTCTGCAATAAACAACCTAATATGAAAGAAGCAGGGAGAGGAGAAGTATATTTCCTGTTCTCTCAGGAAAAAAAGACACTTGCATATATCAAAATCCAAAAACGCTAAAAATATCTTATTGAGGCAAGTACTGACTCTTTGATAGAATATTAATTTCTTCAATTTATTTTAGTTTCCTCTAAGCATTTTGCAGTTAGCAGTACAATGCTATTCACATGATGTGAAAACTCATCCTGTTTCAGAAAAATTACTTAAGGATTTTCCATCGCATTTTTTTTCCTGCAGTAAATCAACAACGTGTTATAAACAGAAATCCTAACAAAAAGAAATTCCAACCCTCCACTACAATGCTTAATCTCAAAATACACCCTGCCTGTAAACTTATTCTTACTTCAATCCAGCTATGACATGAAAACATTGTGCATCGTATTTCTAAATTTTCAAATGTGAATTTCGCCAAATCATAACCTTGCGAGTTAGGGGACGAGAACTGCAGGGGAGATTTCCCTCAAGAGCAGTTCCTGGTTCCCAGGGAAGTGTTGACAGGGCTTTTACATGCTGAGGTGGAATGAAGCTGCAGTTGCAGGCTTTGGTCTCCTGCAGAATATTTCATATCGCTCACTTCTCATTTGGATGCAATTTTGTTAACTTCAATCTGTAGAAATCTAGCTAATCTAACAATACTAGCAGGCCTTTGTTTTGATTGCTGATTAAAAGATATTATATCTGATTCCAATGCAAATGAGGAAATCTTTTTAAGATGATCCTCTCTTACGCGTGGTAATCTGAGGCAAGGTGGGACCATTTCCAGCTTTGCTGGGTTGAGATCCTCCCGGCTGTTTTCTACATAACGCAAAACAAATAAATTAGCTTCTAAGAAGTGAAATGTTTTCCAAGGCCTCTTGCCCATACTACTCATTTACTGAAAACTCATTAGTTTCAAGGGGCTTCCTCAGTAAGTTGGGAGTAACATCCTCTATCTGTCACACTGTACAGATCCTGACCCCCCTCCCAGTTTTACTCTGCGTGCATGTGCCACTTGCTTTTGAACAACCGTCTTAATGTGTAACTTGGGCTTAATTCAAGTTTTGCACCCTTCAGCTTTGTTCACTTCTAACCAATTCTTGTCTTAAATGGCCAAAGCAAAGATCTCAAACTTTATTTACCATGTAACCTGTCACTGTGATAAAAAACTAAAGCCTTTCCCAACTTTCAAGGAAGCGACAAGACTTGTTTAGTTTTCCCTGGCAGTTACTTCTGCTTTGCAAACCCCATTCAAATGCAGACAGTTACTTTTGAACACTGAGAGTAGGTGTTAAATTGAGATTATGGTAAACAGCAGATTTCTTTGGTTGGTAAAGAAATTATTTCATGAAGACACAAGAGAATTAAGCAGAGTTTCATGTCACTTACTGTATGTGCTGATCAGAGAGTGAATGATGAGTTTCTTGCTGTGGACAGCTGCTCTGTGGAATACCGTGCAGACTTCAGGTGGAAGAAAAAGAAATTCATGCTTTAAAATGGAAAAAACCCCACCCTTCTTGGCCCTTTTGTGCAAAAAATAAACAGATCTTTCTTCCCAGATTTATTATTCTATTTACATGTTGCCTGAATGTGTCTAAGAACATTTTGAAATTTTTTTTCTTCTGTATCTCATTTGACTATTACTGTGACGGCCTGCTTCTGTCAAAGAGAAAAGACCGTCTTTCTCTTTATTATATTCACCAATGCTGAGATCTAGGACTTTCTTAGTCTGAAAGGAATGCCACTTTGGTTGATGAGGTCTATGTCATTTTCGCTATGTTGGGTACCAAGTTATGAGTAGGCACGAGAGATTTTAAGCAAACATAACTACTATACTGTAAAAGAGAGCAAGCAGGTGTTCTCCACAATGTAGGTTTTATTTCGTAATGCTAATTAGATAGCAATTACAGTTTCTGTACGTTACTTGATAGTTAAACTTAGCAGACAAAAAGGCAAATGCTCCAGATCAGATCTTCCATGTCCACATAAAAAAAATGTAAGAAGGGCCAAACTTTCCTCAAACAGCTGACATTCTGGTGGGGCACCACCTCCTCCTGCCGAGCTGTAACTAAACTTCTGTCAGGTAGGCAACCTGCAGCTTGAAAGCAGAAGAGCACACGGCCTCTAAGAGATGCTCAGGGACTAATGGGAAACAGGCTGAAATCTTCGACTCTTTGACCATAAATGCAAAGCTATCCATTTTTCTTTTCTCCAAAGCAGGGCTTGAAATGGCCAGTGCTTTGCTGCCATTGACTCCCTCTGTTGGCTGTATCTATGTCCTCCAGCTTCTGGCTTTCAGATGGCATGCACATATGCTATTCAGAGCAGCACAGACTGTCATCTGCTTATCTAGTGTATTATGTGACTAGTGAAGTGCCACATGGTTGAACACCAGGAAACATATTGCTTGCTTTCACTATCAATGACCTAGAGGGAAGAATATGCAAGAGAGGAAATTTGCGGTGATAAACTGGGGCTGGGACTGGGAAGCAGGTCTAAACAATGAAAGAGCTTGACAAAAATTGACTACTGACTTCAAAGATGAAATGCTTGGCCTATACAAAATGGGGTGCTGCTTATTTAACAGGAACAAAATATAAATAGACAGGGCTAGTGCAGCAATGTGATCAGAAAGCAGAATAAAAAGTTTTAACTGGAGTTAAAAAGCCGACATTTACGGAAGCGAACGTCTTTCTACTTGTCAAAACTCTTAGCAAACCCTGTGCTTTCTCCTATGTTTTCTGCATCGTTATGCACATGATGTCATTTCTAATAATGAAGTTCAAGCCAGTTTCCAGCCCTAGGCATGCAGTACACGTGTAGAGAGCTAACTTCTGCAGGACCATATGTCCCCACTGCAAGCGGGTCACTCCAGATGGTAAACCAGCATATGACTTCAGCCTCAGTTTCATGAGGTGGGAAACAGCTTTGCGTGCACACCACCAGCCTTCAAGTATAGGTGCAGGGCAAATTCATGAAGGAAGGAACCCCTCCTGTGCCCTAAATTGCTAATTTAAATGCACCCATTTAAATCAGGGCTGTCTGAGAGCCCCCACCACAGTGACATTGCTAATGCTACTTATGTTATTATGATCAAATAATGTTAATAGCAGGACCTAAATTTATGTCATCTTAGAACCCTTGTATTTCTATTTTGCATGCAGCCGCTTACCTTATGTTGTACATTCCACTGAAAAACATACAGACATTCAGAGAGAAGATAGTCCAACACAGAAGCATCCAGCCTAAGCTCACTGATTTTACTGGGGAAAATGGATGAAGTTAGGGACTTTAGCAGAATTTAGGTTGAAATTAGAAGAATATGAGCCTTCCTCTGTAGAAAAGCTTTTTGTCCTATATAATAAAAAGTACTAGCAGAACATCACATTCAAATGCAGAAGATATTTGGACTTTCTACTATCCTCTGTTATGTAGTTATTAAGTAAGTAGACACTTTATTACATAGCTATGCTCTCAAATCAGTTTGGGGGGCTTCATATAAAACTTGGAACTCACCAGAAGATAAGATTAGGTTATCTGAGCCTATATCATGTATTTAGTTTGTTCTCTGTAGTCAAGATTCAGAACTGAGGCTTAATTTGAAGTGGAATCACATTAGCCTGTACTCAAAACTAAATGGTCCTGAAGCGCTTTACTGAACTGGATTTAAACCATGTTTCAATGCTGTTCTCAATTGTGGCCATTGCTATTAAGAAGTCTAGTTTAAGACAACTCAGATTTAGCACAAACAAGTTAAGTCCATTTTAAAGAATTTTCTTGCTACTGATATTCCTTACTACTATTTAAAATATTAGTGCCACATTTATTTCCTTATACTGAAAATATAAGTATAGGTAATTAAAACAAAGGAACATAAGTATCTTCCTTTGCCAGTGATGTGGTTTCATTTGTCCCAAAGTACCATCCTTTTTCTTTGTTAAAATGGTATCTTCTAGGCCTGCATTTTGGCATATTAATAAAAAATAAATTTGAGGTTGAGGCTGATTAAAACTGAAAGTAAGCCTTGATCTGACATGTTATTTTGATTGGGTTTTCAAAGTTCACGTAGTTCTAGTTCTAATTTATGTTATGCGTGGTATATATCTTCTTGGTTGAACAATTACATTATTCTAAACAATTATATTGCTATGATACACATAATGCATGGCTCCTGAGCATAAAGTTCTTTAATGATGGCAGACTGTAAAGTGGTACAGTTCACTTTTAAAAGGTCATGCATCTTTTTTCAGTAGATTAACATTTTATCTTTTAATGGTGTTAAGAAAAGGTCAAAGATTCTAACAGATGGAATATGGAAAGCTTCTATTGAAGAAGATCAATGTGTTAAGCATCAATCTAAGTCCAGAAACACAGCCATTTAATGACTGTTGTTCTTGTTTTATTTTAAATTACCACTGTCTTGACTTTGAATGCTAAAATTACACTTTCATATTTAAAAGAAATGGACTGTCACCATCTGACACAGATATCTATGTTTGTGTTGTATTTTCAAGAATACTTCTTCATTGTACAAAACAAGAAAAGTTCCTTAAATAATTAGCTTACCCTTAGGCTAATAGCCTGTCACTTTGACATACAAATGTATGCAGCAGAGTGATCCTCAACAGCAGCACGGAAGATAATTTTATATTGGTTTAACTGAGTAGGTTTGCAATAATTTATGCAATAATTTAAATAGTTATATGCTCTCAAGTCAAGTCTCTTCTGCGTAATATGCTGTTGAACTTTTAATATAGGCAATTTTATAAACTTATGACGATATTTTTCAAGGAGGACATATTTAGGCACCAGATCTTTCCAAGAGTATTCTAGTGTTGTTTTTAGACCCAGATTTTGTTAAAGGATAAAGTCTAAGCATGCCAGTTGTCCCAATAACTTCAGACCTCAAGGGGAGAAAGTGCTATGTGTTTTCAGGGGACTGTAAGCTCTTCTGAGCTGCTACATGCCTCTGTCTTTTATAAAATAACCAGCATGACAGAGTAACATGATTGGTTTTCTGTGTGCTAAAGTAAACACAAATAAAAAAAAATAACAGTAGGGGGTCAAGCTGCTTTGTAGAAAGTTACCACACAGCTTCTAAAGATTGTCAAGCTTATGTGTCTGTAGTGTACATGTGCATTTTTCAAATTTATTTGTATTTCAAGTTCCTATTATCCCCTTGAGCCAGGCCTGCTCCCAAAAAAAGGGTTTCAAGAAGAAGGTAAAACTCTAGTGAAATTAGGGATTCTTCTCATGGTCCTTGGACATAACAGCTATTAAGCAACAGGAAGTGAATTTGCACTCAGTCTCGATCTTGGCTTATGTGTTCATACATTTTAGGAGCAAATACAGCCTACAGATATGGCTCTTCAATTGCTACACATGAGAACAAAATGGTGAGTGTTGGGAGTCACTTGGCTCTTGCTGGCAGTATTCTTTGTTCTAATAGAAATATATAACAATTTTTTGATAGACTACTGAACAAGCTAAACCAGACTCAGAGTTTACAAGGATATCTATATTTTCAGAAAAATTATGAAGAAATATTAACCAGATATATTTAAGCACAATACATCCAGACACGCAAATCAATAAAATATTTGTTGCTCAGGCTACAATAGATAAAGGATTATTTAAAAGACAGGTTGAAAGAATTGTCTGATATTTTGTAGGTTAGCTTCATGTTAGAAGGAAGCTTAAAAAACTTTCAGTTTCTATTTTAAGACAAGTCAAGGCCACTTTTTTTTTTTCCCCAAGGATTTTTCATAAATCTCGTACTGTGTAGAGTTAGTCATCTTCTAGGTGCTGGGACCTAGGAGGTAAGTTATCCTTTACTTGGATATAAGCTCCATATAATTGCCTCCTATACATCTTTTTCACTCCATGTAGGTTGGACAGAGAGCTCTTACCCTTCTGATATGAGGAAATCACCTCATTTCTGACAACTGATTGGAGAAACTGAAGTTTTCCTCAGAATAAATAGTATGTTCAAAATGGACCATGTAAAGTATAATTATGAGGTTTTGCTTTTATTTATAGATATTTACTTCAGGATTGAACTGCATATACCAAAGATTATAAGTGCTATCAGCTTCACCATTAGTTAAGACTGTACTCCCTTAAAGAAAAAGCAAGTTCTAGTTCCCAGGTGAAGAATAGGCATATTCTGAGGCCAATACAAGTTAACTTCTTGGACTAGTGTGGGCAGAAAATTCTAAAGCTGCCAAGAGAAGCTGCTCCTTCTCTTCCTGATGCTAAGGGCATTTTAGCAGAGGGGCTGATATTTATTTCAAGTACCACAGCGTGGTTTGCTGATAGCCACTGCCTTTTGGGTAGGACAGTCTTTGGGAATTCAGTAACCATAAATTCTATTTAAACTTTTACTGCTTCAAAGACACACAGTAAGGTATTGGACTAATTAAGAAGGCTGCCATATTCCCACCAACTTCAGTTGTACTGGATTTAAAATGTAGCCCCACACAAACAGGTCTGAAAAGGGAACAATTTCAGTGCAAAAAGACAATGAAAGTAACCAGCAGACTGTGCTGGCTATCTGATCATCTAGTAGCAATTAGGAATTTAAGAGGATAGCTAAAAATTCTCTTTTAAGTAAGTAGCTGAAATATTCAAGCAAATCTTCTTCCTCCTTTGCTTGCTCTAACCACTGCCTTTTTTTGATGGAACATAAGCCCCAGTCATTCTTGTGCAAGCTTCAGTGTCACCTTGAAACAGATAAAGAGAGACAACTTCTCTCTCTGGGTTAGACAAGCTAAAGAAATAAAGCCAGACACTGTGAACATGCTAAAACCAACACTCAGCCCATGATTCCTTGTGAACTCCCTTCATAGTTTCACATATGGACTGTGTAAGACAGCCAAAGGGGGAAGCCTTCACTAACCCTTAAAATGGCTCTGTGGGAACAGACCAGAGTCACTGAAGGGCAGTGCCACGCACTAACAGTCCACGACATTGAGGCAGAAGATAGCTCCGAAAGTACAATGGCTAGCTGGACAATACAAAGAAATTGGCACTCTGCTTTATTTTAAAGAAGTGGTAACCAACAATAGAAGCCATAGTATTTTCCCACTACCTTTGAGTAGTCAGAGATGATGTTAATCCAAAAGACAAGTTTACAAAGCCAGAATGCCACAAAATAATCTACTACAGCCACAAACTCTTTAAGTCACTACAAGTAAAATGTAAGTATGGAAAAGTATAAAGTATTGATTCACTCTGTTTCAAATGACTATTTCATTGCTGGTTTTTTTTTTGTCTGTGGTGTTTCCACATGCACTGCAGGATCTGAGAGACCAAGATGTTTCCTTTCCGTGGCTACTCACCAGCAATAGAGGCCAAGTTATACTCCTGTGAACAGTTCTGTGATGCTATCATTCTCCCTGAATTTGCATGGGGGAAAACACACAGAAGCCTGGAAAAGAGTATTAACATATACAGATTAAACGGACTCCAACCTGCTTTCGCTCCTCTGTCTTTGCTCTGCAGAGCTGGCAAGAGCAGAAGCAGTAAATACTTATGTTTTGTCACTTGAGTCAGCACATATAATTCTTCATACACGTACAAACTAGCTCTGCTGCAGAAGAAAATACCATTTTCACAATAACTTTTCACAGTGGAACTGTGCCTTAAATCAAACAAGCAAGTACTGAGTCAGCTCAGTGGCAGAGCAACAACAATTTGATCTGCTACGTGGCAAGCTTTGGTTTGGAGATACTAAACAATTCTTCATCCCAGGCCCTGGGCTTGTAAGTATGATAAAAGATGATGCAACGCGTTCAGACTCTGGGGAGAAAAGGAACAGTCATATACTCTTGAGAAACCCTTTGTGTAGAAAAATTTATTGTGTGCCCCCAGGTGCAAAGGCTATGGATGAAATGCAACTCAATAAAGACAAGCCAAGGTGTTTCAAGAGAGCTAATGAACATTTTGGTATTTGTACTTAGTCAGATAAAGCAGTGTTTTCCAGTTGAGCAAGGAGACTGCAATCGTGTGAGTATGATTTCTATGTGATAACAAATGCTCCCAGAGTTTTTTAAGCCCCATGGTTTGTTTTTGTTTGGCACAAAGATGATCTTATTAATGAAATCTAATCAGTTCTCCCACCTGTATGCTTCCCTTCTTTACTTTTTTAAATGTCCTTCTTGAGAGGAGCCGTAGTTCTTTTATGAGGGTCACCTGTCTTTTAAGCAGATTAGTAGTTTTATATTTTCTACATATACAGAGCATAGGCTTGCATACTCTTTACTTCCCAGTCTATAAAATGGTAAGAAAGTCCATCGAGATGTACAATGATTTTATAATTTGTGTTCTGTTTCATTTCCATGTTCAAGTGCAGCTGATGAGACATATAAAAGAAATGGCTGACATCTTATTGCCCACAGACAGAATATCAACATGAGCACTAGGAATTCATAACACCTATGGAAAGAAGTGTTGCATATATGCAATGAGATACGAGAGAATATTTTCAAGGAATGCCCCTTACAGCACAGTCAAGCTTCTGAAAGGATTATTCATTATAAACCATGCTGGCTTGATAATGAATTCTGATAGAGGACATGATGTTAATTCAGCTATTCCTTTCTCTTTTACTCTTGGATTTAAAAAAAAAAATAATTTTTTTTTAGCCTCTGAGTACTTCTGTGATCTGATTTCTTACACCCTGCAGGGGACAGCATTGGGTAAAGAAAAGTAGAAATCATATGATAAAGAAGCATTTGCTTTCAATTATCAAATTGTACTTTGTTAATTGAGACACAAAAAAGTATTCTTTTTTTTTTTTTTTTTTTGGTTGGCACAAATCCACTCTATCTCTTCACCCTTAAACTCTGCTGAATTATTAATCGAAATTATTTTGGTTACATAGTTCATTCTGCTATCAGTAGTGAGAAAGATTCCCAACAATTTGTAGTCACCAGCATTACTAAGGAAGAAGAAATGCTGTGTAGTATTGCTCTAACTTAGGACTTTCTTCTCATGACAGGCTGTGTAACACTTTTTCAGCAGCTATGTTGAATCCCCTCTATGGTATCAACATAGGTATCAGTTTGCAGGGGAAAAAAATTGCTTTTATACTACCACCCTTCATTAAAATATATGTGTGTACGGACACAGACACACACACACACTCTCACGTATTTTGCCTGTAAATGTGCATGTAAATGCAAGCCAAAGTGTTTGTTTTTATTTTCCTCAGCCATTGTTGCAAAAATAAAAGATGTTTTCTCCCCCGCAAATAAGCCGGTATTTAAAAGTGATATTGCAAAAGGTATATGGTAGTCTTGTTTATTTTGGACAGATGCAAAGAAGTATCTCTGAACTTCTGCCAGTGATCAAAGGAACTGATGATGTAGAACAGATTCATGGGCCATGTCCTATCAGCCTGCACTTTACCCGTCATCCATCATCCAAACCCTAAGCCTTTTTCTGAGTGATGATTGCACCCTAAACACATAAAATTAATCACCACTCTAGCTTGGCCAGGTGTCTTGCCTCCAGAAATTATCTCATTGCAGCAAAAGAACTGCTAGAATCTGATATCTGTACTGTAATTTAATTTAAAGAATACTGCATAGTAACACTAAGATTGATTTACATATCTGAAAAGTTTCTAGTTTCACAAAGCCAATATAAATTCTTGGAGAAATATGTAATTGGAAAAAACCTGGTTGACCATAAAATCAGGGTATCTGAATATTTATTAGCTTCTGGAATTTTCAGTTGATGCTTTCTACCATGATCATAGCTTAGTGTAGGCTTTAAAATGCAATTTGCAAAACTAGAAAGGCCAGGTATTTGAACCAGTACAAATTCAGCGTTGGACTTGCACCTAAGCAAAACAGTACCTCTGGGAGACTAGACTTTACATAAATAGTGTCTATTTTGTTTTCTATAGAGAACATAATTTTTATGTTTCTATATTTCTTCTTTCCCTCTTCAGAAAACAGAAGAGAAATTAAATAGCAGAAAATTAAACTATTGTATGCATCTCTACTTTTGAAAAGACAATAGAGAAATTGTGGCTAAATTTGATGGTGGCTAATAAATTAGGTTAAATATATACCCTATTTGTGAAATGTAGAATTAAAGATACGCTGTTCTTCCACACACAAACTCACCATTTCCCACACAGAATACACACAGCATGCCTGTGTTTTACAGAAGTAGGAAGAATTATAAGTACAAACATGAAAATACTCTTCAGCTAATGATAAATGGAAATAACAGGCTATTTCCAATATGCACATTAACGAGGAGAGAGGAGTTGCTTCTTCACTATGAATATACGGCCTAACTCACAGGCAAATTCTGCTACTGTTCTGCTTCACTTCTGGATTAACTGTAAATCCTAATAATTTGCTTTTAATTGGGAGCTTAGCTCCTATATTAAATTATCATAGGAAAGCAAATGTGTCCAAAAGATGTATTATTAAAATAAAAATAACACAATATTCTGGTTTAAGAAAATCTTACTTGCTGTAGAACCAGCAAGAAGAAAGCATCTAAAAAAGAAATCTCAATAAACAGGGGGGAAAAAAAGAAGAATAAAATGGGCCATTAAATTACCTTAATTCAAACACCACTATTACTGTAGATTTCAACTGTGATGCTTCTACATAATGTGGCTTCCCCTGACTGAGGGCTCTGCCTATTCAGGGCGTATTTTTTTTGCTCAATACTTTATTATAAATGTGCATGTGTCACTGTCTTGTTTAGAATAAACACCATCACATAGGATATAATGCAAAACAAAAGGAAACAGAGCATCTTTGTGGTCTGTTGTATCAATATTAGCATACTTTTCTGTCTTCTGTGTTCAGTGCTCTTCAAAAAACCAAGAGGTGTATTAAGCATGTTTTTCTCACCTAAATCATGAAAGTAAGTCCCCATAATGCAGAATTACATAAAGATTTATGTGCACAGTCACATAATCCCCATGAAAATCAACTTGTGGTACACAAATGAAGTAGCTTCCACAAAATAGTCTGACATTTCTAACTCCTATA